>NC_137124.1:32312975-32510620 GCF_949319135.1 Squalius cephalus
AGGAGAGAGGGGCACTATATTGAGATCTGAGGGAGAAAGAGAAATGACCATGTATTAATGGAAGAGACTGTCACGTTTTATATTTTATCCATTTAGTGTCTGTATACAATATGCAAATTCATACTTCATTAGATTCAGAATAAAAAAAAGACCTCCAGACTAAACAGGGCTTTAATTAAAAGAAATGTTTCTATATTATATTATATTATATTATATTATATTATATTATATTATATTATATTATATTATCAAACGTTTGGGGTCAGTAAGATTTTTTTTATTATTATTTTTATTTAGCAAGCCTGCATTAAAGTGATCAAAGTTTAAAGTTTTTGATCAAAGTTATTTTTATTTTTTTTACATTGTCAAATAAATGCTGTATTTCTGAAATTTGTATTCATCGAAGAATACTGAAAAAAAAAAAAATCTAAAATATTAAGCAGCACAACTGCTTTCAACATAATAGATATAGATAGATAATAATATGTTTCTTGTGCACCAAATCAGCATATTAATGATTTGTGACACTGAAGACTTCAGCTTTTGGCATTACAGGAATAAATTGCATTTTAAAATATATTAAAATACACAAATTCACTTTTTATTTGTAATAATATTTCACAAAATTTGAAATTTGAAACTTTTTACTGTATGTTTTATTGATGTTTTAGTATAATTGAGATACTATTATATTTTTTATTAATACTTTGAATTTGATTTTGTTTGGTAAAAAAATAGCACTAAAACAGTCATACTGACCCCAAACTTTTGAACGGTAGTGTATATTATATTATATTATATTATATTTAGATGTGTCTGAATAGATGTTGAAACTGAGCTGTAAAGTTCGACTAGTGCATCGAATGACCATCTGATGGTGGTTAAAAAGACTTGTCTTCCGCATGCTTTGCTTGAAGGGGTCTTTTGCAGTTTACCTTTCAAGTTTACATCAGCCCACACAAACTTGTCATTGTGAAGCGTGCAAGGTGAGGAGGTGTGTGTGTGTGCCGGCTGCTCTCCAGCACAGTGATGAAGTGATTTTTAAATGAAAATACACCTGTCTTTAGGACAAATACGTGGCACTAATTACTTGTCTAACCTAAATCTCCTACTGCCAGATGTTGCTAAAATACAGAGAGACAGAGACAAATTGTGCGCCACTCTTTCAGCCAGTGCACAAATATAGACGTTTAAATCATTTTTTCCTTGACCCTGTTAGAGGCATTCAATGTGAGCACTAAGTCAAGGCTGAGACTAATTGTAACGGTATGGTAGGTATCGCCTAATCTTGTCTTTCTCCAGTCTGTCCCTGACATAAGAGGGATTATACTCTTATCTACCCCTCCTCCTTGTGTTCCCCTACTCTCCAATTCACATTTCTATTTCAGTTACGTCCTTTTCACCTCTCCTTACCCGTCCTGCCCTCCTCTCCTTTGCGCCACCTTTCCTCACAGTCACTGACTTATACAAAGTGCCGAAGAATTTCGAGGCATGCGTTAGATTCGCAGAGGCCCTCGAAAAAAACTAGCGAGGTGTCAGTTACAGTAGCTTGGTAAGAGCCAGCCAGGAAGATGAAGACGAATCTTTCCCGTGACTGCTCACAACCAACAAAAGGGTCTGATGGAGAAATCAACCCTGAGCTCTCACTCTCATTCTCATTTTCTCTTCCTTTCGGTACCTCTTTCCCATTTCCTAACTGTCTATATTTGAATTCTGTATGAGGGGGAAATTACGTTCGGCCACCACAAACAGCCTGCCTCTCCTTTACTTTAAAAGACAGGATAATGAGAGAGAATATCTATTTGCTCAGCGTAATGTGTGTGTTCACACTGATGTTAAGAGACTGGCGCGTCAGCCTGCGTGCACGTTTCTGCTGCGGGAGAGAGGAATAGGACGTGGTCTTATATGCATTCCGCAAGTCTCGACTGTTTGTAATGGGCTGGGTGGAATATTTACTTTATTTATTTATTTAAAAAAGCGATTGTCATTTAGCACAAGAACACTGAAAACTGTGTCATATTGCTGTGCCCGTGGAGCAAGTTGAGTTTTAAGTGCTTTGCTCAAGGCGCAACAAACATCGCTCAGATGAATAGCGGGACATTAGAGCCTGGAGCCCTTCAATTTTAAATCGAAATACAAAATCGGAATTTAAAGTAACCTTGCTCTTATTCCGGATGTGGAGCTGTTACCTAGTGTACCCTGGCTCATGAGAAGGCTTGCACTAAATCACAGAAATTCTGCAGTTTTCCTTAGAAGTCTAACACTTGTCTTTAAAATATGTGGTTTAATTTGATAATGCATTCATGTGTTCAGCATTACCAATCAGATTACAGTACTACAGCTCTGTTTAACATTAGAATTTTCTTTTTATTTGGTTAATTGAATTGTATTTTATATATTTATAAAAAGCCACTAAATTCCGTACATTTCCCCCTACAATTGATGCTGAAAAATGAAAGTGTTCAGATTCTATGCTGGCTTTAAAATAAAAATTAAAATAAATATTCAGTTTAATATATTTTAGTTTAATATGTAATAAACTGGATTTTTCATTCAGAGGAATTCCACATTTCCACCCACAGTTGGTTCCGAAAAACATGGACGTGTGCGGATTCTGTGTGGGCCTACTTAAGTGAAGAGTCTCAAATGGTCTCAGTGGTCTCAAATGCTGAATTGCCTAAAATACTCTGATTTTGGATGTACAGTGCTAAAAATACATCTTCTCTTTAAACCCTTACAATTACCCTAGATATTTTTTGAAGAAGTTATAGGTTTATAGAGTTATTTGATGAACAATTCACAAAGTGTACCTCAAGGGAGAAGTTGTCTTTCTACTGTCTTTAATGTCATCTGTCTGTCTCATTTCCTATTATCAGCATATGCTCAGAATGATGATTTCAGACGGACCACCAGTAGTCTGTCCTTAATGGCAGACCATCTTCATTTGACATGTCTCCCACGCCTCCCTGTGAAAAATCAATCAATCATTCTAATTATTTGTGCAAATGTACTAATTAGTTATCAGGTGCCCCCTCCACTTGCCTCCCCAGCATCCTCTGTATTCAAAATAAGCTTCAGCACATGGGAATGGTACAGACCATCGGCAAATATTTACTATTCCCATCTCATTACTTCTGGAGTGGCCACATGTGCTAAAAAGCTGACCATGAATATTTTAAAGCTCATTGCATGCTCTAAAATTTACCTTGACCTTTTCCCTTCTTGGTTTGACCACACCAGAGCAACACTGGGGGTCTGTACTGTCCACTGCATCCAAGCATGTGCCTTCATGAGTCCTGATGCTGTGCTTTGGGGTTTTGTTCGGCTGCATGCATTCAAACAGACAGAAACACACACACACACATATAGGATTTATTTTCTCCTCACTCGAGTTCTCTGAGATTTGCTTGTTAAAGACAACTGATGTATTTCAGCTTTAGTGTGTCCAGGGGGAAATGCTGACCATTTTTATTTCTCAAGCTCAGTGATTAGCAAGTTGGTATTTGTCAATACAATGGTTATGAATGATTGGAAGGAAGCTGAATTGGGGCTATAATCTTTTTTTTCCTGCTGTGCTTTGATATTGCTAGTCTGCATTTTTGTTAAAAAAGAAAGTGATTAATCAATAATTAATTTGAAACTTTGGCATTGACAGAGGCAAAACGATGAAAATATTTTCCATAAATCTGCTGTTTATTGCAGGTGCAATTGAGCAACGCTTGGCTGAACCTCGGCACTCATGTAAAGTATGGTGTGCAACGCTTTCCATGCATAGCAAAAACCTGCTGTCTTTGAAATGTGAGACACATTGGAGTTTATAACCGAACGTCAGGAAAGTCCTCAGAGTGCACTTCTTAATTGTGCCCAGGAGTTAATCTCCTTGTAAAGGAAACAGAGGAGAGAGTGGTGTGCTCCTGACGGCTGGATAGGGCTGGTTAGAGGTCTCTCGGTCCTTGTTGTCTATCCAGTGCCCTGATAAAGCCCTCTCCTCACTACCTCTGTTCCTGACCTTAATGACACACAAACATATGTCATTGATGGCTGTTGGTCTTTATTATCTGTGGGTTTGTGGTGGTTTGCATGCTAAATTATCATCTAAATTTACCTTTTAAAACAAATCTTGTTTGGTGACTTTTAGCTTGAAGACATAGGAGAGTGGAGAAACAACAGGAAAGCAGGGTTGTGTGCCAGCATTCATTTTTTTATGCCTTTTAAATTCCAATTCATTTTCTAATTTTGAATTAAGGTAGCAAAAAGGATGCAGAATTACAATTTGAATTTCAATGTAAGTATGCGTAAATAAATGGGTTAAAAGAAACTGTAATATTTAACTAACAAACTTCAAAGAAACTAATATTCAACAAACTGAATAGATAGATAGATAGATAGATAGATAGATAGATAGATAGATAGATAGATAGATAGATAGATAGATAGATAGATAGATAGATAGATAGATAGATAGATAGATAGATAGATTATGCCATGAGTCATCCATGTGTTGTGTTTACAGTCTGGATCATTTAAAGCCAAGCTTTGATCCCTGCGCCAGCTCTTCTTTTCCCAGTGGTATTCACCCCAGCCCTTCCTGCTGTATTGTTCAGGTGTACATCCAAAGAGATTTTTTTTAACTTCATTGTTAAAAAATAACCCTTCAATGGACATTTTTCCCCCTTTCCACAATGGACAGTTTGCTTTGTCCTTTCACCCGGAAATGTTGGAGTTGTTATTTTAAACCTGGAAGTCTTGCTTTATAGTGAGACATGACTTGCAAAGACACAACATCCTCTTCCTTAGGAGAGAAAGGTGGTGACCGCCAATGTCTGGTAGTAGCTCCTCAAACAGCTGGGTTTGTTTCAGGTGTTTGAGTGCGTGTGTGTGCTCCAGTCTGGAGTTCAGGCTGGACAGTAGCATTGACCAGGAGGAGGAGAAGGACCAAACACAGAATGATTTAAGGGAGGGAAGAAGATGAGAAGGGGAAGGAGTAAAGCAGCTGTGCTGGGGCCATATGCCAGCCCCTCAGAAGAAGGTAAGGTCTGTCCCTTCACATATCCCTGGCTGAACATCAGAAGGTGGTCACTGGCCATGCCACACACCCGACCAGTCAGTTTGATTTAATGAGAGGTGCTTGGGATGCCACCGTCTGGACAGAGAAGAAAAAAAGGGAAGAAAGAACAAGAAAAAAAAAAAAAATTGTGGAAAAGAGTCCACATGCCCAATTGATCCAGCTGCCCGGTTGACTGACAGATACACACAGAAAGTCCCATGACCCCAGAAAAGGCCAGAGTAGAGAAAGAGGAATTTAGATTTCTCACCTCGTTGGATCTGCACATTATTGTAGAACGTTTTTGAGATACGGAGGAGAGACGGAATAAAGAAGATTGCTAATGATGACGAGAGTGAGAATGGCTGTGGTGTCTGGCACAGGAAACTGCGCGTGTGGCAAGGTTTTAATGATGCATCTGCTCATGTCAAATGATTCTGGACACATGGCAAACCCTTGACTGCTGGAAGCTTTGATGTCATCACACACATATACACAAATGCATGCTGGCACACTTTTTTTCACACACACACACAGAGACACACACACACACACACACACACACACACACACACGCTCACGCTCACGCGTGCACACGCATGCTCAGCTGTGGACCGGGCACTGGTTCACTTTGGCCCCCTCTGGTGCTGCGGTGGCTGATTTTAATGTCCCTGCCTAATGATTTGGCAGCCCTCGAAAGGTAAATGATAATTTGCCTTAAGTGGAGCCTTTAGGCGGAAAAGCCGCATAGTACTTTTTCCTTTTTTGAGAAAATTTGGTCCCTTTCAAGATGGAATTATTGACGTGCCATGCACAGATTTCGTTTCAATGCTTGATGTAAGCATCCCAACCTATTCACTCTCATTTCAGGCATCTGACCAGATGATCTTTCACAAAGGGAGGCAGTGACGATTGAAGAAGTTTCAACCGAAGATGGACTGATCGAGACCACAGTAGCGGGGACTAAAAACTGATTTTAGATAAGAAGTCCCCTCTGAAGACTTACTGTGCACTGGCTTTGTGAAACACAGTTCACTGGAGGCTTCATACAGAATATCTGGCAGGAATTAACTGGTGATTCAACAGTCAAAAGAACTGTTGCTGCTGCTCTCTGTTCAGCAGTCTTTAGAAGTAGAAAGTAGTTTCCTAAATGACATGTCTTAATATACAACAGTTTAAAACATCAGATGGTCACTTGATCACACCTGTTGTAATGATATCCGTTGTCTTTTTCTTTAGGAATGCTAGGAAACTGACACAGCACGTCACCGTTTTCACAGTTGCAATAGTTGCAGCAGCAGCAGGCTCAGATCCATTGCAACATTACAGGGCAGAGATAAAAAAAAAAAAAAAAGTAGAGTTGGCTTGGAGCGGTCAGAGACTTGTCTCTGGGGGCTTGTAATTGGTTAGGGTGAAGGGGAGTTCAGGGCCTGCTTTTGTCTCACCGGTAATGGGAGATGAGATCTTAGGAGTCAGGCTTTTGGCAGTGGCCTATTGCCACCGATCAGTCGGAAGGTTGTAAGCATGTGGATGCCCTCTTGCTTTCACAGGATCTTCATCCCTTTTTCCATCTCTGTCCTCTCTGAGGGTATTAGAAGCAGCCAGATGCTCCGGTATCTGTCCTCAGGGGATGGAGGTTAACCGCTGGCTCGAGTGTTTTTCGCCAAAGGCACGAGAACGGAAGGAATCCTTTCTCCGTTCATCTCCGTCACACTGTGTCTCTCGTGCCTTTCTATCACTTTCCTCATCTTTACATGGGTAAACAGTGTGCTGTTAAAGATCTCTTACTCTTTCCCTGGGTAATGACCAAATTCGGCACTTAAAAGATGATGTTTCTCCCTTCTTTCCCCACCTTTTTATTTCTCTTAAGGTTGGAGCTTTAAAGATAATGCAGCTTTTTAGTGATGATGGCGTAAAGTGAGAACGGAAATGTGATTCGGAGACATTAGGTATTAATGCAGTGGTTTAGCTACAGAAAAGAATATTAGCCGTTTGATCTTTGAGTGATTCTTCGATAGGGGAGCCCCAGGTGCTACGCCTTAGGAAACATCTGAAATGGTTAAGAGCACTCTCTTTACTGTAATGGAGTGAAAAGACTGGATATCGTATGTGCATCTCAAATCTAAAATTCCTCCAGGAGCACAGACTAACTGGAATGTAACATTAACTCCTAGCTTGCACTCAAGAAGGCTTGACTGGTAAAGGCATTTTCAGTTGGGAAAACAGGTCTTGTAGCCCAGGCGCCATTGTGCTTGTCTGGATGCAGAGTTGACTATCCCTCATGTTGTCTCTTTTACTTCTTTAGTTCTTGCTGCACTGTTTCCTTCAGATCTCAGTGGGTTTGTGCCCATCTGCTAGCCTGCTCACTCATCCTAACTTTCATCTGCATGTCCTGATCAAAGCTCATTAACACTTCTGCTAAAGCTAACCCTGAGCGGTCTCTCAAGATCATGTGGACACTGGGTTCTCTTATGGCCTGTGATTCTGTCTCTTTGTTTCCAGACTTTGACTAATGACAGTAAAGAGGGCCACTTCTTTGAAATGTTGTTTTTCTTTCTTCTGCGGCAATCTTTGATTCCTCGGGCAAGCCATCCCACTAGTGCACAGCTGCTTGCTTGGCTTGTTGTTCTTGGCACAGCTCTGGTGTTAGCACGCCCGCTACCGGCTTTGTGTAGCACACTCTGAGGCCCTGGCACTTCAAAAAACCTCAACAAGCAGCCGCCGAACCACCATTTTAAAACCAGGACACTTGACTGGAGCAAGCAAGAGCTGGATAAATGTATCTGGGTGTTGTGCAGAACTGGGTGTCCTCTTTCTAAGAGCACAAAGACCCCAAGGTTACCTGGAGAAGCCACTGATCCTGTTCCAGGATCTGAATTCCTGTTTCATGCCATTCCATTCCTCAACACTTCATGTCTGCCAGGTGCGGTTTGCCTGACCTTGGCAGTTTATTGAGATTATATGTTTACCAGCTCCTCTTGATAAATGCTGTCTTGTCTCCTCTTCCCTATCTCTCACATTCCCACAACAATGCTGCATTATTCCCCAGCCGTGCGTCTCTCCTTCACTGGATTACCCTGAGGATGGATACGCCAGAAGTGGAGTAAGCTAATAGCTTTGAGTAACACGCAGCCAATGGATGTGTGTGTGTTTGTGTAGTGCATGAGGGAGTGAGAGAACATGTTTGTGCTCGGCCCAACAGATGTCAGTCATGTGTTTTTGATGGGATCTCAGTGAGAGTTCACACTGTATGGCAAGATTGTTGATTAATTTGCTGCTGCAGAAGTTTTCAGTTTGGAAAAGGTTTTGGCATATTCATAGCCAAAGTGCTATTGAATTGCATTTTTTATTGATTAGGAGTGCGATGTGTGGGATGGTTTAGTTTCTGCATTAATTGTTTATTAAATGGTGAAGCTAAACAGTGAACATGTTCAGCAAGCTGTTAGATTTTTGTCAGACTGTGGTTGTGAGTTTAGCAGTGTCTGTGTTTTGTGAGGTGCTGTTGGTTCTAACATTACATCATGTCTTTTCTTCCTGTTAAGTGTAGATCGGTCAATACGGTTAAAAAAGCTGAGCTGACACCTAAATGCTTTAGAATTGATATTTGGGTTTGGCTTCCTGTCTTAAGCTTTTCTGCTCTGAACCAAATTTGAATTTAATGTTTTTGCCTGTTTGTTCCTGACACTCTAATAAATCAACTGGAGATATTAGACAAAGATGATGTTGTATTTTAACTTCATCATTGTGGTGGTATGTCCTCAACTCTGTGTTCAAGTCACCTGTGTGTATGAATGGCAGTATTTAGCTGTGTTCTGCCCCTGTGCTGTGATATTGTTGCTGGCAAATATGGGGGGTGGGAGTTAGATTTTGTGCGTGTTTGTATTTGTGTGTGTGTACGTTGGCGAGGACAGGGGAGAGGGGCACGGTTACCACGGAAATGGATGTGTTGGCCTCATCAGAGGGCTCCCAGCTGGTGTGGGTTCGGAAGCTCGTCTTGGCAAGCGCACGGTCAGGGGGGAGTTTGCATCTGTGCAGCCTTGGCGCTCAGCTGGAGGGGGTTGGGGAGGTTTGGTGTTTTCTCCCCCCCCCCCCCCCCCCCCACACACGTCAGGTTTTAAAGGGGACCCACCCACTGCCACCACACAATCCCAATGGTCTTTACACTGGGAGCAAAAATCTATAGAGTTGTCCATTCCTGTTCCTCATTGTGGTGTCAGTGTGCCTCTTTTGTCTTCCTTTGCCTTCTTTAGGATGTACCATCAGCACACCTTTTCTCTCCTTCTTTCCCTTCCTCACCCTTACTTCTTGTGTCCTCATTTCTTACGCCTTTCTAACTCTATTCTGTTTTCATCAGCAGATGGAGTTTGTGTCCCACAAATTCTTTCTCTTAACTGGCTTTATTTAATTTGTCCTCAATATACAGTAATGCCTTGGTGCATATGCTTCCTATTTAGAGGGATTTAAGCATGTCCTCCCTTCGCCGCCTTGTGTGACTTGCAGAATTTGGCCTGCATTCAGAGTTTAAAAGTTTCTGTGTTTTGCTGAACATCTTTCAGCACATCTAGAAACAGCAGTCAATCTACAGGTGTTTAGAGAGTTGACCTGTTGACCTGTGCCCTCTTGGAGTGTGTTGTGCGTTTGTGTAAGGCTTGTGTAAACATGAGTTGTTGAAACATGTGACCTCTGACCTCTCAATGGGGAAGAGTTGTTGAGCTTGTGCAGAGGTCACTGATCTAATTATCATGTATTTCGTCCATTTACAATTCATTTGCTCTACTGCTTTGATATTTTTTAAACATTCATGCATTTACTTGACATTACCAGTATCATGTCAGTTGTTATTGTAGTTGGCATTATTATTAATAACATACCAAGTATTTGTTAATAATAATGATAATAATCATCATCTGTCAATTGTTTCACATTTATTCAAATGCATTGCATGATGTGATTAATTCAGTAAATTCATTGCCGTAATTATATCAAATATATAATATCTGTCTGAGGTAGACTTAAAAAAAAAAAAAGGTTGCACTTTATTTCGATAGTCCACATTAGACGTTCTACCAACTACCAGTAATTTTGCAACTACATGCCAACTAACTCTCATTAGAGTATTAGTAGACCGTAGTAGATTGTTAGAATGTTAGGTTAAGGTTTGGGTTAGTTGAATAAGTTGACATGTAGTTGCAAAATTACTTGTATTCAGTAGAATGTCTGTTGAGGGACCAACAAAAATTCATCAAATTGTGTTAATTTTTAAGTTATTTTATTTGTAATTAATCACAATAAATTAACAAGTGCGTTTGACAGCTCTAATCACTACACATTTTTACATTTATACTTTTGGCATCCACTTCCTCCCTTCCATTCTTTATGTCCATCCATGTTTTTTGTGTGTTCTAAAAAGAGACAGCCGAAACTTGCAGTCTCACACACCTAATGAGGGCCAGAAGTTGCTGACTATTGCAGTCATGAACAGGTATGGAAGGCCCTGAGAACCTCTGTCTGTCCACAGTCATGTTCTGCTGGTTCCAGTGGTGCTGCCTGACTGCCAGTCTGACAGGCTTTGAATCTTTCTCTTACAGTAACACTGGAGGGGACAAGGGCAGCTTTTGTTCATTTTCTGCTTGCCCGCATCTGCCTGCAATAGACAAGACCACTTCTGTGTCCCGGCATCTGCTGGCTTAGATATGGCGTTCAGATTCAGTTAAGTCAAGGGTCACGCAGGCCACATGTCTCTTAATGCGATGGTTTAAATGAGTTTTCCTCTCTTAAAAGAAAGATGCTGCATACATGGTACTTGGCTTTTGTGTTGCTCAAATATTTTACTTTTTTTTTTCATATGTTAAAAAGGATAGTTTTAAATGAATTTGTAGTTATTAAATGTTTGAATTGTAATTTCCCGATCCCAGCGATCTTTTCTATCATTATTGGTCTCCTTCTATAAAGTAACAGAAAAGCAAAGCAGTTTACTACATGTACATGTATGCTTTACATGTGTAGTAATGGTTCCTTCGTGCTTCAAGTATCCGGGTACTGATATGTGCTGTTTTGTTCTCATCTCCTCTAGTCCTCCCTGCAGTGAGCAGTGTCTTGCACACGTTGACCTTTGACAGGTCTCCTTTCAGCTACTCGACACAGCGCTACATTAAAGAACACTGCTGCCTCAGAAACGCTGTGTGATAGTTCAATGAAGAGCAGGAAAAGACACGAGTGTTTATCAGTCTGACACACTGTCTCAAATGCTCCACTGCTGCGTGCTCATCTTGTCCTCTTATCTTCTCTTTCATTTACCTCGTGTTTACTTACATTTTTACTTTGTCACTTTTCTTCCTTTCTTTCTTTCTTTCTTTCTTTCTTTCTTTCTTTCTTTCTTTCTTTCTTTCTTTCTTTCTTTCTTTCTTTCTTCTCTCTCTCTCTCTCTCTCTCTCTCTCTCTCTCTCTCTCTCTCTCTCCCTCCCTCCCTCCCTCCCTCCCTCCCTCCTTTCTTTCTTTCTTTCTTTCTTTCTTTCTTTCTTTCTTTCTTTCTTTCTTTCTTTTCCTTCCTTCCTTCCTTCCTTCCTTCCTTCCTTCCTTCCTTCCTTTCTTTCTTTCTTTCTTTCTTTCTTTCTTTCTTTCTTTCTTTCTTTCTTTCTTTCTTTCTTTCTTTCTTTCTTTCTTTCCCTGCTCAATTCCTTCCTTCCTTCCTTCCTTCCTTCCTTCCTTCCTTCCTTCCTTCCTTCCTTCTTTCTTTCTCCCTTCTCTCTTTCCTTCCCTGTTCAATTCCTGTAGTCCTTTCTTTCTTTCTTTCTTTCTTTCTTTCTTTCTTTCTTTCCTTCCTTCCTTCCTTCCTTCCTTCCTTCCTTCCTTCCTTCCTTCCTTCCTTCCTTCCTTCCTTCCTTCCTTCCATCCCTCCCTCCTTTCTTTCTTTCTTTCTTTCTTTCTTTCTTTCTTTCTTTCTTTCTTTCTTTCTTTCTTTCTTTCTTTCTTTCTTTCTTTCTTTCTTTCTTTCCCTGCTCAATTCGTGTAGTTCTTTCTTTCTTTCTTTCTTTCTTTCTTTCTTTCTTTCCTTAAATTTAGCCCATTCTCTGTCTTTATCTCTCTCTTTTTCCTTTCTTTTTTCACACCCCTCTGCTCTCTGTCTCTGCTCAGCATGGACTGCTGCTGTCCTTGGGCATTATAACATGTTCAACAACATGTTAGTGCCCTGTTTTATTCTCACCCCCTAGGATGGTATAGCGATGCCTGCTTAAATGCTACTGATATAAAATCAGTTACATATGTAGCATCCTAGTAATCTCCATTTGTGTTGAGCTCGATTCCCTCATGTGTCAAATATTTCTTTTTTTGGTAGTTTTGAAATGCTCAGCTGCGTGTAAGCTTATTTGCATGCAGTATGTCTGCCTTCTTTTTTCATCTTTCCTTACCTTTGCAGACCAGTTTGGTAAATCTCTCCCCTCTTTCTCTCTCTCTCTCTCTCTCTCCCTCTCCCTCTCTCTCTCTCTCTTTACCTCCGAGCTGATCTAATGATTCATGGAGCTACATCGAGCTGCTTGTCGGAGATCAATCATCTTGGTCAGAGCGTTCTGCCGATTGTTTGAGTAGGGGGCCATTAGAGGGAACTGTTTGGAAGTGTTTTGTGAACCTAAGCTGCTTCAAAGGTCAGAGAATGAAAAAAAAAAACAGTCTTTCTGAAAAGTGCTGCAGTGTGTATGTGAGAGAGAGAGAGAAAAAGAGAGAGGCCTTGTCAGCCTCGTTGTGACTCCGCTGCCCTTTGTTAGTATGAATGCTTAAACAGCTCGCCACGAGCTCAGAACCCAGGATAAATAATTTCCACTGTCTGTCATGCCGATCTGAAATATGCACGGCTACAGCTCGGGCGGAAAGATGAGACAAAAGGAGAGGAGAGGAGAGGAGAGGTGAGGTGAGCCGAAAAAGCTGGCATGGAGAGCGGGCGCACATAAGAAGGCTGTTTTATGTGGCTTGTCAATACCTACTAATGAGAATCTCCACTATGATTTGCATTGTACAGTCTGAATCTAACATATTGCTAACATGCCGTAAACCTCTGTGAGCGGGGGGCTTTTGAAAGTCTCAGAGTTACGTTTTCAGAAAGTTGTCAAAGCTGTTATAATTTTTCCAACTTACTCTTGTTATGTAGGAGCAGCAGTTTCATTGTTTTAAGATCTGAAAGTTTTGTTGCAGCATAACTTTCCGTGCATTTTTATGCACAAGAGTCGACTTTAAAGATCAAATGCTCACACAGCCTGATGACCTTGCGATTGTGCAATTTGAAACCGATGTGCGTTCATAGCAGAGCCACATTTGGCATTATAGAGCAGCGTGCACTTTTTGAGACAAGTGGAGGAAACTTGTCCATGATTCACATGAAGTTAATGAGTGAAAATGACACAAGACTCCTAGCTGATTAAATACAGTCAGATGTTTTGTGATGCACAGAGCCACTTGTTCTCTCTCTCCCTCTCTTTCCTTGAACAAAATAAGTGGTGTTTGTCAGCTTGGTACTCCAGAAATTAAAAAATAATTAACTTTCTTTTTTATTCTGCCTCTGTGGGTGCCAAACCTCAGCATCATGTGTTTGATTGAAGAAGGCATGGCAGAGTAGACGTCCCCCCACCCCTGAACTTGCAGTGCCCTGGTAAAAACCGAGGGGGCGGTGGCTGCAGGAAATGTTTACATGTGATAGCTGGTTTAAGACCCAGCAGTTTGCCAGTAATTGGGTAAGCTGGCACAGCAGTGAAGACCTTTTTGTTGCACATTCGTCTTGAATCAAAACCACTTTTCCACACCACAAAAGGGGAGCTGAATTAAAATCAGCTGTATTTGGTTGATTTAAGACAGTTTCTATTTCATGGAACTGCATTTAAGGCAGCTGTAGCCTCACCATCGTGCGTCTGCTTGCCAGGCATCTCCACGCTGTCCAAGTCCCATTCACTAAATCATTTTAAAAGACCGAAATGTTTAAATGTCCCCTCAACAATGGAAGAGCTGTCTCATTGTCTGTCAGGATTGGACAGTGTGCACAATTTATTGAAGTTCTCTATGAAATGAAGATGATCCATGCTGTTAATTATCTTATTTTCCTTTTTGGCTGGTTGCTTAAACTTAATGATGCTGCTATTTTAGACTTTTTAGTTTTTAGTTTACATTTATTTATTTATTTATTTATTTATTGCCTCCCAGTTCTTGGGAAGAGAGAAAAGTAGGACGCTCACTTTGCAAGTATTGCACAACCCCACTTTCTTGTTTGTTATTTTTTTTTCTTCTTAAAGGCACAAATTATTTTAAAAATAAACAAACAAAAAAGAATTTCTCAACTGGAAGAATATTTAATTGTTTTTTGATTACTTAGGATATGGCCATGGGAATTCCTAGTTTTAAATATTTAAAGACATGCAATCCTGCATGAAGCCATATTTCAATTGGCGGTTAACTGCGTTTTTTCCGCACTCAATAATTATTCTCTGAAAACAGTCTAAAAACATCAAATACATAAATATTTGAATTTCTGTTCAGCGGAGAGCATAAATTAGAAGGCGCTCTCAGGGTATCCTCGGTTCTCTCAGACACACACAGACAGCAGGGACAGAGAACGGCAGAGAGGCTTTATCCAGAGGGTGGCAGCAGTGAGTAGCCCTCGCCACAGAGGTCTGCCAGTCTGATTATAATTTATGATCCATTTCTATTATAGGTGGGGTGTGCAGAGATAGTTACAGTAATAATTATCAGAGTGAAGTGTTTCCTAGGCAACTGGAATCTTTTTTTCTCCTCCATTCATGCGGGCGTAGCAAAAAGTGAGTGTCTGTGTGTAGCATGACATGACTAGTGGGCCTGTGCTACTAGTATCACCACTTCAACTGCTGCGTGTGGTGGTTTCACTATGTTCTACTACTGCAAGCTTCATAGTCCCTGCAGGCCAGAGCTGGACCACACACGCGCTGTCTTTTTTTCCTTCTTTTTTCCCTCCTCATTTTTCTCGCATATTTGCAAAGATTAACATTTAAAATGCTTTTCATGGCATTTTGAAGTACAACACAACTATCTTGGCCAACCAAATTTTTTTTTTCTCATGCTAAATGAAATAAGCAGATGATTATGGGAATTACGTTTACTAGACCGGCTTTCTTACATCCTCTACGACTGGCGATATTGCTGTAATTTTTCTGTATTTCTCTGTTTCCTTCATGTTGGCAGTAGCAAGAGTGTTATCCCTGTCTTCACCTCAGCAACCATGTCCTCTTGGGTCCTACACAAGCCCCCTGCACAATTACAGGACAGCCCTAATTCCTTATCATAAAAATCCAATGGTGTAATGTTGGAGGAATTGCCGTGTTGAGGCCAAACAATAGGGCTCGCACACTACGCTTTGTGTCATTAAACTCAGCATGCAAGCTTTGAAGTGTCCCTTAATTCGGCCATGCTGTGCTTCTTCCACATGAAGATATTGCAAAGATATGAAGAAAACGGAATGAGAGAGACATAGAGACAAATAGAGATGTAGCCATCACCTTCATCATGAACCACTTTTATTTTCACTCCTGTTAGGTGTACTACAGAGATTACTTAGACCCATTACCACAGTTATGGTTAGGCGGAGCACCAGAGCAATAGAGAAACAGTGTTCTCCTGGTACTTCATAGGCAAGTCAGACGTCTGGCTTCGAACCTGAGCAATACTCCCATTGGGGCTCTAGTGTTCGCTTTTACCACAAAAACAATACACACTCAAAAAGTTTGCATCACCAGACAGCCGCTGCTTAATTTCAATCACATCATTTGAGTGGGAGGGAAGAAATCAGTTAGTGGAGAGGAAACATCATTTGAGATAAGATTATTTGAGTGGACTTTTTTGCTATTACTTTGATGATAAAGAGAATTAAAGGGATAGTTCACCCAAAAATAAATGTATCATTATTTATTCGCCATCATATCATTCTAAAGGACTGTTCACACCAAGAGAGATAACTATAAAGATAACCATAACAAAAACTATATAAGCGTCCACACCAGTGGAAAACACATTCTGTTTATTTTGAGCGTGTGCTAAGTTTTGTCGTCGGCCGCTTTAAATGCTCGAGTGCTTTAAAGCAGGATGGATTCTGATTTGCTGTCAAAAAAAAAAAAAAGTTCTAAAAGTGATTCCAATTACATTGTTTCACTGTGTCATTATTGTTATAGTTGTGGTGTGGACTCTATTATTTTCTTTTTTTTTTCATTTTTTAGAATGATTTTTAGAACTATATCTTTATAGTTACAGTGCTTGGTGTGAACAGGCAAGCACCAATTCAAAACCTGTATGAATTACTCACATCTGTCCTTGATCCCTATTCATGTTCAATTTATGAAAAAAAGAACTGCTTGAACATTGTGCTAAATATATTCTTTTGGTTTTTACAGAAGAAAATCATATGGGTATGGAATGACATTAGGGTGAGTAAATGATTTTATATTTTAAGAAACTGTCACTTAAGGGAGAAGAACCCCTGCTGGAAAGTCCAGCTTAAAGGGATGGCTCACCCAAAAATTAGCCCATGATTCACTCACCTTCAAGTCATCCTAGGTGTATATGACATTCTTCTTTCAGACGAATACAATTGGAAGTTATATTAAAAAATGTCCTGGCTCTTCAAAGCTTTATAATGGCAGTGAATGGCCATTTTGGTTTTGAAGTCCATAAAAGTGCATCTATCCATCATAAAAGTGCTCCTCACGGCTCCGGGGGGTTCATAAAGGTCGACAGAAGCGAAGCGAGAAGTGATGCGTTTGATATTTAAAACTTTATAAAGTAAAATAACTAGCTTCCGGCCAAACGAACATATGGATTTCACTTAGTCTAAAGCGCAATTAATGCGAGTAATGCGACGTACTGCTGATATTACACTACGCCATGACGCACTACGCCACTTCTGACGTCACAAGTATATACACCTAGGATGACTTGAGGGTGAGTAAATCATGGGCTAATTTTCATTTTTGGGTGAACTATCCCTTTAACCCGCTAACTGTTTTGGAACATGGTAGCTGGTTTGTAGCTGGTCTAAGATGGTCATTAGGCAGCACAAGCTGCTAGACCAGCTGCTAGACCAACAAACAAACCAGCTACCCAGTGTACCCACTAGTCACCCACAGTTTTTGGAACATGGTGGTCAACCATTTAATGACAAGGGCTATCACAATATCGGATTTTCACTACACGAATATCATGGCCAAAAGAAATCATGAGAATGATATTTATCTATAGACATGTTGAATTTTTATTTATTTTTAACTTTTGTGTGTTTTATCTTTTTTAGCCAATGGATCACACTTAAAGTATGAGTTTAGGGAAGCAGAGAGAAAGTTTGTAACTAGCTATAAAAAATAAAATAAAAAAAAATTAGAAAAATTGGCAGTTCCTGCAGACCTGTCGTATATACAGAATCTAAAAGTTCTCACACTTTTTTGGTTGCGGGTCCAGTGCCTTGCTTTCGTCTGTCATTTCCTTCATCATGATTTTTTGTGGCAGTAGTAGCTATACTAACAATGCTGTTGTCTTCTTTTTGTGCATTTTATGAAGGGCAACCAGCGTTAAGATGCCAGAAAACAGAGTTACTGATGCTAGATTATATACAATCTTATGTGTATTATTAACATGATATCAATAATTCATTTTTTAAATAGCATGATTATTGTGAATTAAATGGTATTTTGCGACACCCTTTCTAACTTGGACCAACTGGAAACCTGTTACTATATTATAAAATTCAGGCTAAACTTTTGTTGCCCCACAACTAAATAGTCCAGATCATGTGTGTTAACCATTAAAACACACATTTGGATGTAGTCTATTCTGGGACATAGTTGACCCTGGCTACAAAAGTTAATGCTAAATGAGACCTGGTCGCTGCGGTCTCCCCCGTGTTGCAGCAGGGTACGTAATGGATACGTGGAAGTCTTCTCCCAGAGATCTAGTAGGGACTCAGGAGGTGCGGGCTCTGTTTCACCTCCCGCCCCAGAGCAGATTTTGTGGTGATGATGATGGTGGCTGGCATTAGTGCCGCTGGGAGTTTGAAAACGGATCTGTTACTTGCAAGGGGTTAAAAAGCTGACATGGCGGGCTCTCAGTACCCCCAGAGTGTGTCATTGATTGAGGCACTTGGCTGATATGTCACCACCAGGCACACAGATGGATGAAAACACAAACAGTGCAGCCGTGAACACCTTAGCCAAGCCGTCGCATATGCGCATGTACGTGTGTGTTTGTGCGATTGTCTGTGAGTAGCGACAGTGTGAAAATCTCTGGATACGACGGCGTAGTGTGTTTTGTCTACATGCTTCCAGTAATCTGTTCCACACGATCCTCAAGTGTCTTCCCTTCTCGTTCTCCCTCGTCCCTCCTCATTCTCTCTGTTTTGCTCTCTCTCGTTCCCTTTTCTCTTGCCTCTCTCCACCCTGAAGTGCCCTTTTTAATTGAACAGTCATCTGTCGGCTGTTTTCCCCTCTCCCCTCCTCCCTTTTCAAACATCAGTCCATCCGATGGCTTCAGCCACTCTCTCTTCCCTTCTCCATCATGCCATCTGCTTACAGCCGAGTGACTGGCAAGTACTATGCCATCTCTCTCTACCTCCTTTCATCTGTCCCTCCCTCCCCTCTCTGTTGGCATTGTTTGTTTGCACGGGTTGCTGTGCCTTTAAGACCGCTGCCTGCGACTCGGGCCTAATATCATTAATCTGTACAAACTTGGTGTGACAGAAGCAGGAGGCACCGCAGATTGATGACATTTTATTGTTATTGCAGTGCTACTATTAACTGTTCTGCGGTTCTGCTCGCATTTTTTTCCCTCTACCTCCACACACGCCTGGCAGAGAGAGACCAAGGAAAGGGAGAGATTTGCAAATTGAACACTCTGCTGGTCTGATACAGAGAAAAACTGATTAATTTAAGTGTAAAATTGCTGTTTTGATATTATATTTCAGTGCCATTTTTCATTGCTCTTGTTTTCTCTTAAGGCCTGTTGAAGATTACAGGGACAAGTGAGAAGCACTTAATTTGCAAACAATGGGAATTCTGTTGTTCTCTTGCAATATATAGCTGTTATACTTTTGAGAAATACAGTATGTATATAATACTGGATGTTTATTATCATGGACTGTATAACGGTTGATGAACAGTGCAGTTTTATTGATCCACAACACCTCTTTCATTTGTACTGGCTCTAGTATTACAGCCTAAATATTACATCAACAGCTATATCTATTTATTACTGATGTTTATACTGAAAATATTGCTGTTTCTATATTACCACTATTACACCTGCTGTTGCTACTATCACTAAGTTAAGCACAACTGTTGGCACTATTTAAAATCATGGATGCAACTGCGCAAAAAAACTGCGCTGGGTCATTTAACATCAATTTGATGTTATTTTCTTCTGTGAAACACAAAATGAGATCTTAAAGGGGTGATGAACTGAGAAATCAAAGTTTCCTTGAGCTTTTGACATATAAGAGATCATCATACTATAATAATATCCTGTAAGTTTCAGAACTGAAAACTACCTTGTTAGTCCAATAAAAGCTTTTATAGACATCAGGCTCAGCAAACGACTCGTTTTTCAAAGTGGGGAACTATGACGTCAAAGAGGATAAAACACCGCCTCCACAAAAGAAGATCAACGCCTACTTCAACACGGCCTGTTTAGCCCCGCCCACCGATTCGCCCAAACATGCTAAATAACATAGGACGACATGATGATTGCTAAACCGGATCGAGCTACTTACAAGCAATAAACATGCTGTTTACTAAATATTGTGCAGCGCCTGTTTGTGGAAGAAGACAGTCATAGCTTCCTTCGGATTCCAGCATGGTTAAACTTTATTAAATCAGTCAATCACAATTTCCCGACACGGATCTGCCAGCAACATGTAAGTAACCATGTGTATTCTAATGCCTGATCTGCGATCAGTGATTTCGGTGTAATTATTCAAGTTCAGATATTTCTCTTAAAATCGTTCAATACTGTTTATGCATCAGTGACTAAACGATCCACTTCACATAATTTCTCGTAGTATTATGAAAATAATCTTTTTTTAAACTGTTATTAAATTATATAGCCTAGCCTACAGAAAGCGATCAAAGAACGATCCCTTTCGCCCAAGCTGTCAATCAAACAGCACAGCGCGGGCCGCGAGCCGCGAGAGCTTATCTGGACACTTACCAAACTCGTGATGAAATAATGACACTGTTACACTACACAACGAAGCTCTTACTGTGTACTCACATCGTGTTTGCATTGTGATTTGGTGTAAGCATTTGTGAGAGTGCAAAAATTGCGTTGCAATGATAAGATCTTTATTCACGCGATCAACAGACTGTCTGTCATCTGCTCAGTGTTCATCATGCTGCAACCTTTCATGTGATGGAATAGATTTAAATATAATGCTTTAAACGATACTTTTCACCATTTGTTAATCTCGATAGCTGTAATAGTAAAAACGTAGTAAAAGTTTTCGAGAGAGTTCCTGTAATACTAGCTATTTCATTAAAAGCATGTCAGCCAATCACAGCAGTGGGCGTTTGCACTGCAGTCTCACAGCAGACACGCCCCTTAAAACGGAGCGTTCAAATCTGAGTCAGAAATCAGGCTTGGAAAAATGGCTTTTATTTATAAATTATGACAATTTTTTATGTAAAAATCATACTAACATTATAAGGGCACCCCAGGGAACATTATAAAATAATAAAACAATCCAGTTCATGACCCCTTTAAGCAAAATGCCTGAGCTGCTCATTTCCGTAACAAAATTAGATGGTGAATAATCCTGCTAAGTTTAAAGGGGAGTCAAAAAAGGTGTTTATGAATAATAATACTAATAATAATAATAAATAATATTAGTATTGTTTTTTTTCATACATATATTTCCTCTGTTATTAATAATTAATAAATGTATCAAATCATATTGAAAAGAAAAATTACTATTGGTTTGCATTTTTTCAATCTGTTCTGAAATTTATAGAACCTAGCATACAAGTCTTATGGGTATACTTTCATGGTGGCATTTGTTTGGAGCTTGGCTGTATCAATCACCATCCGCTTCGACATTGTGGATTTTTGTGTGTCCGTGTTTCATGGAAGAAAGAAAATAATACAGTTCTGGAATGAAATGGGGATGAGTGATGAAATGATGAATAAGCAAGATTCTCATTGTTGGTTGTTTAGTATATGTTAAAGTTGTGAGCGTGACAGGACAACTCATGTTTAGTGGAAGTTCAATTAGTAAAAAAGGCTGGGCATATGTGTGTGCGTGCTTCACTGATATACCAGGGAGTGTTGGCTGTACAAGGTCAGACCCAGAGCTCATTAAGAACAGAGGAGGGGGGGTGGGGTCCCAATTCTCCCATTCTCACTAACCTTATTCTGTAATTAGCCATTGTTTCCTCTTAACACTCTGATCAGGGAGGGGAAGGACAGGAAACCTATTAAAGATCAGAGCTCCCAAGCACCCAAGACATAAAGCTACAGTAGAGTACACTTTCTCATATAGGCTAGTACATGGGATATTTTCCACAGCAATACCATGTTCTGGAGCACCAAGTCCACAGTTGGGTGATCATATTGCAGGCTCTTTTCAGGGCAAACATGTCATGTATGGCTTCCTCCATATGGCACGTTTGGTAGGTTTTAAGAGCCCATAAGATCCAGGGGCTTCAGTAAAAGTCAGCCCTGCTTAATGCTGATTGATGGGTGCACACTTTTCTTCTTCTTAACCATTCTCTCGCTTTTGTTAGATTCAGTTGATACAGTTGACCTGCAAAAGGAGCAGAACGTGTAAGTGTGCATGTTTTCTGGGTCAATAACTTTTAATTTTTTGCCTTCTCCATTAATTTATTTAACAAATGCATTTCACACCTAACAAGACTTACAGCTAAAACATATTTAGCATTTAAATTTAAACTTTTAAATGTTTTACAAAATCGTATGAAATCAACATACAATTATTATTATTATTATTATAACTTGGTACATGCATTTTAGACTAGATTTTAGACAAACACGAGGAGTGAATGAGTCTGCCAAATATTTTTCCTGTTATTCGGTAGAATTCGTTATTCGTTTTGAAGCCATTATCCGTGCCTTTCCGAATAAGGTATTCGGCTTTGGGCACATCCCTATCCAACAGCCATTAAGCAGAACATGACTGTTTAGTTTGTAATTTTCAGTCTGTTTTGTGGAACTTAATTACAGAACATTTATATGCTAAAAAAGGTGCTCATAAGCCTTCAGGTTACAGGTCACATTAAACTTAGTTACTCTGACAGTCATAAAGTGAGTGCGCATAGAGCCGTCTGATTCAAGCCTGTTGTGTTGATGTATTAAGCAACCCAGGATGCGAATGTGTTTGACAGCATTGCAACTTAGTTTCTCAGTCACTTCCCTGCCTTAGTCTTTGTCCCACTGCAGGCTGGCGGTGGTCCATCCATCTGATGAGAACTTCCCTCCTGTCCAAATCAAACTGCCACCTGACCATCAATCAGTTCCCAACAGCTACAGCAACTTTCATTTTGCGATTTGACAATTACACAAGTTGGACAACATCACTCAAATCTACCCCAGCATCAATGAGCTTCAATCTCCGCACATGAGCCACCCTTAAACCCCTTAGCAGTTACGCAGCCTAATGTCATCTTGGCTGATGTCGAGACAACATTTACCAACACGTCAGCCTGGCATCCAAAAGCGTTCACAATGTTTCCGAAACCGTGTGACTAAATTGCTGCTAAATTGCAGCCTTCATGAGCACTATTGCATTGTGTGCCACCGTCGAGGCCTGTCTGTTAGACGAGTAAGACTTTATGAGGCTGAAACGGATGAGGAACGGGACGAGGACAGTCAGTCATGTGGGATCGGAGATGCGGTGAGAACAACGACAGGGGGACAGACTTGATGGGATTTCCGAAATCCATGTGGGCCATGATGAATGTCTGAAATTGGTTTGTCTGGAGCTTGATAAGTCATTTGTTTTCATTAGCCTGATGGTAGCCTAAGTCCATAGTGGTAGACTGATTGGTGTGTGGTTGAGGGGGCTTGGATGGAGATGAGGCCTCTCTCCTGTCCTGGTCTTCATCCCGCTCTAAGAGAATTATATCGGCTCAAGGGCCTGCACCCCTGTGGACAGCTGCTGATCAGATAGGCTTCTGACAGCAAAATATCATTCACTCCCTGTCGCCGCCGCTCTCTCGTTGGAGCATGTCCATTAAATATTGACGAGCCGTTATCTCCGGGCGCTGAGGGAGACGTAAAAATAACGCAAAGAATAGAGAGGGGATGGGGAGCGGGAGATAAAGTCAGACGTGAGAGTCTCACCTTACAAGCCGAAGCGGCAATCCCTCGTGCTCTACTCCGCCGACCGTTTCTACTCTCAATAATTAGTCGCGTGTAAAACCGATCTCAGACTTGTCCTTAAAGTCACTCGGTAGTTAAGTACACTTGGTTCGATTTTGCCTTTAAATGTCAGGTGCTGGTTAAAATAGACATGTTGCTTGAACTTAATGGAGGGGATTGTATGCGGAACAATAAGGCAGACAAACGGTTGCTAGGCATATTCGGTTAATAGGCTCGCAGGTGGCACTTAAATGCGTCTTTCAGCTGTGGATTTGTGTGTGTGTGTGCATTTTCCTCTATTGTTCCTGAAAAGGAAAAGCCACAAACCATCATTTTTTTTTGTGTAGAGCCTGAAGTTACCTTTCATAAGGCCTTGTCACCGTTCACTCAGTATTAACACACACTCGCCCTGCAGTCAAATCAGGCCCTGACATACTGCTGCTGTCACACCAAACATAGCCCAAAGCATCAGGAAATAATCCAGCAGAAGAGACACTTAAAATAAGCCTGTGGCACTACCGAGAGTAGGAGCGAGGGAATGTGTATTAGAAAGAGGGTTAAGTTGCCTGTAAACCACTTGATTCTGTGAACACAGCGTGTGTATGTTTGTCTGTTTGAGATGTCGTTTGGGGGATGGGTTCACGGTCACACATGTGACACAAACACATACAGATAGAGAGAGAAGAGCCACATGGCAGCAATGCTAGGGGGCCATATGAGGCTTTCAGGCCTTGGTTAATTGGGAGCCTTCACTATTGATTAGGAGATTAGGAGTGAGCGAGCATGGCTCCTATAAGCCAGCACACACTCAGCGGGAGGGAAAGGGTGCTGTGTGTGTGTGTATGTGCAATGAAACGAAGCATGTCTGAAATATGCCGCTCTGTCAGTAGTGCAAACACGAGGCAGGAAAAGAGGGTTAATCGTTACCTGATCAGAAGCAAGTTGATTGATTCGGATTGTGTTCTGGTCCTGATAAAACGAGAAATTTGTCAGGTTGATTGAATTGATATGCGGGTGCCAACTTGTCCACCGATTAAAAGGTCATTCCTCAGTTTATGTTGGCTTCAAGTAGAGGAGTTTGCCCGGCGCAGAAGGGGTTAACCTCTCTGGCCATGACAGTATAAAAGCAAGCAAAATCAATAGGAGGAAAAATAGGAAAATGACATGCCCCTCCAGTTGGGAGATCTAATCTCCAATATCCATTTACAACACTAGGACTCGCTTTAGCAATTATAGGCCATCTCCACTGTCGGCCTCTCCTTAGGAGCACTGTGGAAATGCTTTTAAAATCTGCATTCAATAACGAAACAGTTTGTTTCATTCTCAAAAAGGGACATTTTCATATCGCTGAATGATTTTGATTAAACATTTCTCTTTTATGAATGTACATGTTTGGTTATTCCATTACTAATGTTGTATTAGTTTTTAATTTATAGTTACTCAAGTTTACTACTAGTTTTGTAGAAAACGTTTTTATTTTTTTCCAAAAATGCTTACATTTCTGAGAAATTTTATCTTGATTAAAATTTTGATTTTGCACTTTACAGTACAGTCACAGTTTTTATTCCATTATTTTGAATTGGATAACCGCAACAATTTAAATGCAATATATATATAATAAAGCAATCACCACACTCTCCCAGCTAGGTGTCAAGACCAAGATAAATATAACACAAAAATTTGTAAATCGGCACTGTTTATCATTATTATTATTATTATTATTATTATTATTGTGATTTTATTTTATTTATTCATTTTTTTTTTTTTTACAGCTATTAGCTGTTCATTTGCTTGATATTATATTCAAATGTTGCCCTCTACTAGTTTAACCCCTTGCATTAATACACATTGACATGACTGCATTAAAACCATGACATTTTCCAATTGAAGAGTACAGACCCCTTCTTTTTTCCCCTCTCCCTCTTTCTTCTCTGCTTCTCTCTTTCCTTCCCTCTTTTTAAAGTCCTCTTAAGGAGCGCTTTGTAGTCGCCCGTCCCGTCTTATCAGCGCTGGCACGAAGCACTTGCCTCTGTGACTGTCCTTATGTTCTGAGTGAGCTCCTGCTTTTGTGCTTTCTAATGAACTTTGACCAAAATTAGACATACTCTTCAACTTTTTAAAGCGGGGCCCCCCTGAATGGCTCTTTTGTTGTGGCAGCGGCACAGCGCTGGGCTGCTGAAGGAATGCTGGGTTTCTCACTCTCTTTCCTTCTTTTTCTCCTCCTCATAGACATGAGGAATTTCGGTCTTAATCTCAGAGAGAGACAGACAGAGAGCAGAAGGACTGAACTCCCTCAGGCACTTTAGTGGACGCCTCTGCTCTCACAGATTCAGCAGTGAGACAAACCACTCTTCATTTCTCTCAATCTCCCTCTGTCCAACACTCTCTCTGTCCCCACTTCCTATGTTTCATGTCAAGTCTCTCACTTTTTCGCTCATTTTTTTGTTGTTATTGCAGTCTTCATGTCTTCAGTCTTCTCCCTGGTTTACTAACTGGTGTTTTTTTTTTTTTTTTGTGGATATATGTCAGTACTTTAAGTGTTTATAGTTGGATTTTTAACTTGGTATTTTTTTTTGTGTAACACTTTGGTCAGTCTTGTGGCTGTTTTTAAATATGCTTTATAAATAAAATGAACTTGAACTTAAAATGAACTTGAACTTCATGCATTCAGGTCAGTGATGTGACATTTTCTTTTTTTCAGATCTATTAAGTAATTTAAAAATGTAGTGCATAAGAACTTGAATGTACCTCTTTTATGATGAACATGTATTCAGTTTCTGAATTAAGTGGATTTAGATTTTTATTTTTGGTCTTTTAGTTAAAATTGTTAGGGTGGTGGTGCAACTGTTCAGATATAAGTAATATTTCAGTAGGCTATTTTTTAACCTCAAGAAATCTTCATGATATTAGTAATCTTTAAAATATGTTTGAAAGCTTATTTTGGAAATGCAATGAGTGATATAATAATGTGTTGTTTGTACACTTTAATAATGTGTATAGTGAATATAAGGTTTTAAAATGTGTACACTGAAAATCTATTTAAACTTTATACTATACTTTCCAAAAATTAATAAATACTAATTAATACTTTTATTCTGCAAGGATACATTAAATTGTTCAAAAATGATAGTAGTCATTTATAATGTTACAAAATATTTCTTTTTAAAATAAATTTATAAAAAATATATCATGGTTTTTCATACAAATATTATTTATTGATAATAAAATTATGTAATAATGACTGCTGAAAATTCAACTTCCAGCCATCAAAAAGCCATCAAAAGAATAAATCAAATATATTAAAATAGAAAAACAGTTAATTTAAAATATAACACTTCACAATATTACTGTTTTTGATCAAATTAATGGAACCTTGGTAAGCATAAGACTTATTTCAAAAACATTAGATTACCATTTAAACATACTTGTAATGAATGTATGTAAGGATTATTGTATTACTTTTTACTTGATAAGTACTTAACTTCAATCAAACATTTTCTAAAGACTTTTTTTTACATTTCTAATAAATTTGCACAAGTATGCACAAAAAATCTACTTGTCATCATCTCACACATCCTTATTTCCCGTTGACCATTTCACTCTTCCTCTGTCTCTCCCTCTTTTTCTCTGACACTGGTGGAGGATTATAAATCAAGGTAATCGGGGCCTGTTTAACCTCCGCTAGGATGTCGTCACCAACCGAGTCCTCATGCTGTTTTACGTTTCCGCTCTCCTCTCATCTGCCTACCCGTGTGCGCTGCTTTATTGCCCCTCATGCTGCTTTTCTGCCTCTACGGCGTGAGTGTGTGTGTGCGTGTGTGTATATGTGTGTCTCACATGCTCACTGTCACACTCCTGATCTTTACAACGCTCCCAATGCGCTTGACACAATACTGTTAGGTAAGGTGGCAAGGGAGTGTAGGCTTACAGCATTTAAACCACATTTTCACTTACACACACACATGCACGTACACATGCACACACACACACACACACACACACACACACACACACACACACATACATTCATAGTTGTTTGTGCTCCAATTACATATTTATGTTAGTCAAGCTGAGCAGAAGGCAAAGCGGAGGCACGTCAGTAAGTTTAGCAGGTGGGGGCCGATTGGTATCAACTCCCAGAGGCTGAGAGAAGATAGACACATAGACTGAACCTTTTCCTCGCGCTAGAACACACACACACCTCTCAACTTACACCTCTAGCGCTTCCGCTTCGGAGAGAGAGAGAGCAGAAAGGGGAAGGAGACAAGTCGAAGCGGCCTAGTCTTTTCAGAGGCAGAGTGAATGTGTACATTGAGTGCTGAAAGTGGAATGAGATAGATGATGAATTTGCTTGATTCATTAGCATGATGAATGAGCGAGTGTTATCAGGCAGAGAGCAGAATCAGAGGCTGACTGATGTGTGTGTTAGGGATGCTAGAAAGAGAGTCAGGCCCTCAGGTCGTTGACATTTAGAAACCCCAGGGACCGGGCTGCCCTAGAGCCCAAAACACAGCGCGGGGAGTCAAACTCATATGCACACACATCATCCACAAACTTTATCAGGGGATCCAGTTTTTAACATCATTCACACATAATTTAATAGGGAAAAAATATGCTTCTAAATTAGGGGTTTTCAAACTGGGGTCGGGGGACCCCCAGGGGGCCGTAAGGGAATGCTAAGGGGACCATGGAAAAGTTTTGAGAAAAAACATTTCAAAAATGTAAGTAAATTAAAACATGAGCAAAAAAAAAAACAAGATTAAAGTAAATAAATTGTTTTAAATAATACATCAACAGTGTAGTACTATAGTGACTAGAAATTACATGACATTTTAAATTTCGATTTCATCATCTCACACATTTTTATTTGCCATCGACCCATTCACTCACCCTCTGTCTCTCCCATTTTTTCTCTGTTGGAGGATTATAAATCAAAGTAATCAGGGACTGTTTAATTTCCATGGAAAAGTTGAGATAAATAATAATAATAAAAAACATTAAACTAATAATAATTAAAAAAAATAATAAAAATGATTTTAATTGATAATATATCAACAGCATAGTACTACAATAAGTTTAAACAAACAAACAAACAAACAAAATCAGTAATGTAACAACAGAAAATGTCTCAGGTTACATATGTAACCCGGTTCCCTGAGAGGGGAACGAGACACCACATCATGGCTTGACGCTATGGAAAACACTTTGCGTGAGCCGGTGTCTGAAGCGCGTTTACACACGGCAATCTGCGATTGGCTGAGGGTGATGACGTAGTGACGTAGCGTTGTATGTCATAGTAATCATTAATAGACGCTATGCCAGAGTGGCGCCAGATTAATATTGTCGGAAGCAGGCGTGGCCAGGGGCATGGCAGGCCAATGCGGCAGCTCGTTCCCCTGAAGAAGATGCGTATACGTGGCTAGGGGCATGGCAGGCTGACACAGCGGCTTGTTCCTCTCTAAGGGAAGCATGTTACATACATAACCTGAGACGTTCCCTTTCTAATGGAACTCAACGCTGCGTCATGGCTTGATGATATGGGGAATTTAATGCCAACGTTGCCACGCCACTGGACAATGCCTGCCCCACAAGGCTGTGTTTCGGCACTGGATTAGACTGGATTAATTCTGAAGGACCTGAGGCCCTGGGGTTGAATCCATGTACAGACCAGCCTGCCACAGCACAAACATCTTGCAATGGTGCACCCCTAGCAAGAGCTCTGGATGACGCGATACTCCTAGTGGAGTGGGTCCTAACTCCTAGAGGTAAAGCCATTCTGCGCGCCTCATAGGAGAGGGAGGTTGTGTCAGTGATCCAGTGCGATTTGATTTGCATTCCCTCTATTGCGGCCACCAAAGCAGACCAGGAGCTTAGAGGTCTTACGCCACTGGTCTGAGCGGTGGATGTAGATCCTCAAAGCACGGACTGGGCATAACTATTGCAGACTTTCTTGCTCTTGCTTAGCAAGTGATCTGTTTTCGTCAGGTCACTCTACATTGAGCTTGGCCATAGCATGATTCACAACCTCAAGCAGCTCCTCAAATGTGACTGACTAAGAGGGCTGCTCTTCTAACACACCTGCCTGTCTGTATGCATCTAACCCCTAAGAATCAGATACAGACAACATGAGTTCTTCGTTCTGGTCCAAACAAATCTTAGCGCGAGCCTCAAGATCCAGAACAGGGTCCTTGGAATCGGTAGAAAGGGCTCGACCACCAATCTCTCACTCCCTGTCCACCAACTCTATCTGTGAACCCCATGACCAAAGTCGCTGAGCCATGGGACCCGACACATGGGGTGCAGGAGCTTGGCTCTCATCAAATAGAGCCAAGCGTCATCAGAGCTTGTGGAGATAAAACTTGTCGCAATGAAAAATAATCGCAGCCTTTGCGATTTCTTAATCGCGATGTGCCAAATCGGTTTAAGTGTGATTACATGTAAATTGCGATTTATCGTGCAGCCCAACTCCTCACCCATACAGATTACACACGTTGTGTGAGTCGTTGCCCGTAATGTATCGCGGACACGCCGTCACACATCTTCTGAACTTATTTCCTGACATGGTGGAATTTAACTCCTATCTTTGTCAAACACACACAAATCAGCAAACACGTGCCCAAACATGCGACTTCTGAAAACAAAGAAGCTGGCGACTGACTGGCATGGTGTCTATTTATGATTTCGGTGCTGTACTATGCTATTTCACTATTTTGCTACATCATCACACTCAGCCAATCGCTGATTGGCGTGTGTAAACACATGCTTTAGACACCGGCTCACTCAAAGCGTTCCTAAAGCATCAAGCCAAGACGCTTTGAGGGAACAAATATGTTCCAAATAATATTTTACATAATTATAATATTAATTTTAATTTGGATATTAGTATAAATTGGTTCTTTATACATGGAAATATATAGCTGCCTTTTAAATTTAAATCAAAAGATCGAAAACTTGTGTTCATAATAACAATAAAAAATCCCTAATAGCGTCTTAAGCAGTCACAAATGAGCGCAATGTGCTGTTTATGGCCTGGTGCCATTTTTTTGAGAGCATTGAATACAATTAAGAGAAAAATAATCTATGCTTCAATGACTCGTGGCTTTTCACATTGTTAGTATTAGTGTCAGATTTATTGTTTTATTATTTGAAAAACTTTCTGAGTTGCTTGTGGTCACTGGCTACTAATATTATAAGATGTACTTATGTCCTCCATTAAGTGTTGAAGCTCTGTTGTTGCATATGTCTCAGTCTCCTCCTCATGCAGCTGATCGGTACTCTACAGTAAAGCACATGGTTTTTTTAGACTGTCGCTTGTCATCTTTACCGCTAATTATATAGAGAAGTATGGAGATTTGGATCATTAGCAATGCTAATAGTAGCATCCAGTGAAACAGACACACCTGGATTGGGGTGAGACAGCTGGGGTAGCTATGGATTATAGATACAGGTGCACTATTCAACAAGCCTGCCAGTTTTAGACGAATGTTAAAGTATGTACTTTAAACTAAACAAAGATGCTAAAACTGGTCCCTTTTCACGCCCAGGGTGAAGTTCAAAGTTCTCAGAGGGGTTATCACTGGATTTTAACACATATTCAGTTATGTGTTTATAACTGTTCTGAATGAGTTTGATAGGACTTTTCGATTTTTAAATAAGCTGCATTCAGCTATTTATTTTTATTTTTATTATCTTGTGTAATCTGTTTTTGCTCAGACCTTGATACATCCACGTAAACAGCAAACATTTGCATCTCATTTGGTGCACTACATTTGATATGTATACTACTGTTCAAAGGTTTGAGGTCAGTAAAAAAAGATTTTTGGTTACACTTTATTTTAAGGTGTCATCATTACAGTGTAATTATATATTTAAGTACTGAGTAATATGAAGCAACTACATGTACTTATAGGGTTAGGGTTAGGCATAGGGTTTGGTTGAGGGTTAGTTGCATGTAATTATGCATATTTTACTGTTATTACTATGGTAAGTACATGTAACATAGGAACAAGGACACGGTCAAATAAAGTGTTACCAATTTTTTTTGTTGTATTTTGTATTTATGTTGGTGTCTGCAAAAGATTACACAAGAAAGTGCAAAATAATTTTATATTTGGTGACGTTTGTGTTAAACACTATTGCTACTAAAAAGCTATCTAATGACAATGGATATAGTGCTAGCAAAGATACAGTTTTACAATTTAATTTAATGTTGTTATGCATGTGATATGTTTTTTTAATATAATATTTAACAAAATGCATAATATTTCAATATTTGGTGACATTCGTGTTAAACACTTTGTTTGTGAGTATTGCTACTAAAAACACACTAATGACATTAGTGCTGTATTCGAGATATAGTTGTACAATATATATTTTTTGAGCGTAATGTATTTGTCAACATTTTATGATATTTCTAAGAACAAGAAAATGCTAAATAATTTAATATTTGGTGACATTAATGTTAAACACTTGTGAGTATTACTAAGAAGCTAACTAATGACACTACATAGTGCTGCTGTCAGCCTAGTTCGTCTTGGCGGGATATTAATCCAAACACAGTCGGTTATATCTTAAGTGAATGTACACAGTCGGGAAATGAAATTGCATACACGTCAACATATATGATCTGTGCATTAGGCCTTAGCATAAATGCAGGCAAAGTGAATTGTGACAGTTTTTTCTTGCAGAGAGGCAGTTTGACAAACAACAGGTCTCAGAGGAGTTGCATATGGCAAGCTGTGGTACACATGCAGGCACCTGCACAAGTGGCTGGGTAGAGATTCCTTTGACTAGTAGCAGGGCACATCCAGTGTCTGTTTACAGTAATGGCTCTTTTATGGTGGCAGGATGCTGGCTGCAGCAGTCAGGGCCAGGGGCACTACTCTCTCTCTCTCTCTCTTTCTCTTTTTCTCCTTCAATGATAAATGGTCCTATCGCTGGTTTAAATTATTTCCTACAGATCTCATTTAGGGCCTTGAAGAAGAGATCCACCCTGTTTATTCATTTCACATTTGCACCCTGCTTCAATATCTTTGTCTATGCCTGCAAAGAATCCCCCCCCCCCCACACCCCCATTCTCAAGAAAAGGAGGGGAAAAAAGCAATTTGCCCAATGTACATAAAATGATGCTCTCACAGTTTTGATAACCTGCATAAATTATAAAGCGTAATTAAATATTATACCCTGTGAGTTGCCAAGGAGAAAGACAGAACGAGGGAGAGACAGATAGAAAGAGAAGATGAATGGAGGAAAAAAAGGAAGGGGAAAAAGATAGAGGAGAGAGAGACAGCTGTGTGTTGTGTCTTCTTCTAATAATTGTTCTTATTGATTCTTCCTTAAGGTGAAATGGTTTAAAGATAACAATAGCATGGAAGGTAAGAGCAGATATCAGAGCGTGGCGCCGTGGTTTTGTTTGGCTCACATAAATCAGAAGGGCTTTTGGCATTGTGAGATTGCCGCAGAGGTGGCCCATATATTTAAATGGAGTATTAAAAATTTAAATTGTTCAGCACATGGAAGGCGTGGATGTGTCTCTTGCGAGCACGCGATTGACCCAAAAATATATTCAAATTACCACAGCTAAACAGCATCTGCTCCACCCAGTGTGTGTGTGGTGTGTGTGTGTGTGTTGTTTTGTTTGTATGCGGGAAAGAGAGCGTGAATGAACTCTTTAAGCGTAAAAAGAACATATCCTGAGCTCAGCAAAGAAGAATCACTGATTCAGAGATATGTTCTGGTGACTTTTCAGTTCTCTCTAAGATTACAGGCTGCAGGGAGGCGACCTACAAGTTGTTGTTGCAGTAGATTACACCTTATATGCACATTATACCACCTATATTAGTCTTTATGATAGCTCAACTGGTAGAGCATGGCGCTAGCAATGCAGAGGTTGTAGGTTTGATTCCTAGGGAACATGTGCTGACAAAATATGCACCTTGTAAGTTGCTTTGTATACACTACCTTTTAAAAGTTTGGGGTCAGTAAGATTTTTATAAAATAAATTAATACTTTTATTCGGTAAGGATGCATCAAGTTGATCAAAAGTGACATGAAAGACTTTTACATCCTTAATCTATTTAACATAAATGCTGTTCTTTTGAACTTTCTATTCTATTAATATTTCCCAATATTACTGTTTTAACTGTATTTGATCAAGTAAATGCAGCCTTGGTGAGCATAAGAGACTTCAAAAAACATTTTTTTTTTTTAAATCGTACCAACCCCTAACTTGTTTCTGCCAGCTGGTAAATGTAAAAGTATGAGCCTGGCTCATAAATATTAATTGGGTGATGTTACATTAGCCTAATAGTCGTAACTGCTTTGCTGAAAAGCAGGTACAGTATGTGGCTATATTAGAATTGCTGATAACATTGACTGCTGATGCAAACATTTGGCAGAGGATTTTATCTGGCAAAACTAAGCTTAAAAATAATTGTTATTGCCCAAAAAGTGGAGTTAGAAATGTCTAAGCATAACTAAGTCCCATAGCACCGCACCAATCTGAGGTGGCATTAATGGCTGGTTGGAGTAAAGAAAGATGACATGGTTCTCTCTCTGTGGATCGTCCTCGGCTCCTGCTAGCGATCTCCTGCCATCATGGTTTCCCACATTTAACACCCAGCTCACAAGCCAGGGTGTGTGGGTGTCAATCCACGTCACTGTGTGAGAGTATGTGTTTTCTGTAAGGGTGATGTGGGGAAAAGCAGTGAGTAACAGTGTGTAATATGGTTTTGTAGATACATGAATCTGCTCCGTGGGTGTGTGTGACAAAAGATGTCCAGACGTGTTTACAGTGTGCCTCAAAATATGTTTGCCATTAAAGGACGCTTTATCTTTGGGTGAAATGGTTTAAAAACTGTAAGAAAATTACTCTCAATGAAATCATCATTTACTCACCATCATGTCTTGACAAATTAATATGACTGCCCTCTGTCAGAGGAACAAAAAATGAGATATTATGTTCTGTGTCCTATATTCTAAAACTTTGCTTTGAATGAGGACATGTCTAAAATGCAAGTAGTTATTCACTAAGAAATAGCATTTTCATGGAACAGAAAATCATATGGGTTTAGGACAACAGGAGGATGAGTAAATGATGTCATGTCTCATTTGTCAGAACACATGGGCTAACTGGCGCTTGGCCTCCGATTTAACACTGTATAATTTTAAGTTTCATTTCAACTCGTAGAGTTCAATTACAGTCAGCTACATCAGTCAGATATGTAACCATTCAACTAGAGAAGCACTAAGGTGCTTTCGAAAGGGTTTTTATTACTTAAGTATATTTAGTCTGTGGCATATAGTTCTTGGTTACAATAATATGTGTTTAAGTCCACAATTAATGGAACACACCATAAGCATACTTGTACAGTGTTCTCATTGGGTCAGCTGTGTAAGACTTGAGAAATTAGAAAATGCTGGGCAGTCTGGTTGAAGAACAACCACTCCCTAAGTAAACAAAGGACCTTTCTGGAAATTAACATTTGAACTCTCTCTTGTGAAATTAGCATCACCATTTGAGTCGCAAGTCTCACCTAAGCATCATCCTAATCTACATCTCTTTCCCTTGACCCCCCATTCCCCCGTTCCTTCTCTCTCTCATGCTGAGATCACCTGAAATTCCCCCAAAAATCTATATGGTTTAATGTGAACAATTATCATACAACACTATACATGTTTGGTATCATTTGGAATGTCTCAGTGCGACTGGTACAAATGTATCATCCCCAAAGCAGTAAAACAAAAGGTAATAAAGTTTTTAAGAGTTTAGAGATATCTTGCTTACAGAGGAGGGTGGGTCCTCCAGGCAAATGGCATCCTGCCCTCAAAAGGTGTAAATTCTGAATGGAAATTTCCATTGTTAGCAAATGTTTCCATGTGAAAGAAGTTTATTTCTCGGTCTGAGTACTTAAAGAAATGCAACAAGAGGCTCAGAGTGATTTGTAATGAGATCTGCCCATAATGCTGAGTGTCTTCCAGACACTCAGCATTTTGGATTTCTTGAGTCAGGTACATCTTTTACTCTTTATGAGTGTATTTGATGTTATTGTATTGATTATCTTTGAACTGATTATGAAATTGGCATGATACATTTACCTGACATAATAAATTGTTATGTTTTAATTTGTTCTGAATTAATCTGAAATTATTTACTTTAGTAGATTACCGTTGTATCCATTGCTGGCATGACCAAACCAAAGCTACTATCAGATAAGTATATTGGTTGGCTTATATCTGTAGTAGTGGTCGTGCCCTCTGTCTAAAGAAAACGTTACTTTAATTCAAGTGTATACAACCGAGGGGACTATACAAAAATATCTTTGATTGTGTAAGCGTGAATGCGACCGTCTAAGATATTAGCCAATTACCTCTGTTTAGTGACCCAAAGCTGGCGAGTTTGTGATTGTGGGTCCTAATTTTTCACAGATGAACATAACTTTTTTAAATTCTGAAGCCTAAATGCAGTCACCAGAAGTAAAAAGCTAAAGGTAGGTTATAAACGAACTACACCACGGTCCCACGACTTCAACGTCACCATTACTAAGCTCCCGGTAACTCTTTCAGTTTTTATCTAAAAACATTTTCCCAGAACGTTTGAGTTAGAATATTTTATAAGAGCACAATTATATGCATGATGAGGCTGTAAAAGCAGACTGATCTACAGCGTGATGACGTTTTATGTCCCTAACAGTCTATAGTCCCATTTAGCTACTTGTTAGCAACCGCCTTTTTCAAGACACATAACTGCTTCAAAAAAATCACGAGTGGGGTAATACTAATGTATTTTATGTCATAGAATAAAACATGAAAGTGTCTTGAGCTTGTCTTCACCACAGACCTTATTTCAGCCATTTAACCAAAACCCCATTCAAAAAACCCATTGACTTCAGGACAATGGAACCGGAAGTGCGAAAATGCTAACTCGTTTCCTTGTTTTGGCCTACAAAGTGATGTCATACCACTCTATAGAATGTGCGTAAAACAAAACAGTACTCTGTATTTAGTATTCTATACTAGAATACTAGGCGGTCAAGAATACAGGGCACCAAAGTACACTAATGTTCAAAAGTTTACAGTCAGTATTATATATTTTATTCTTTTTTTTTTTTTTCTTGTTTTAAAGCTACACTGTGTGATTTTTACCCCCATCTAGCGGTGAAATTGTATATGACTACCCAGTGAATATTTGTTTCTGTTCCTCTCAATTCCGAGGGCGTTTTAACTCCTACGGTGGCCGTATTATTCCAAGATTAACATGGCTTCCAGTTATCGACTTCGTCCATGACAATAATAAACAATACGTCTAAAATGAATAAAACTACAGGACAGATGTCAGGAGGTAAACGTCACCCTTGGAATCGGCTATCCCAGCATAATCAGATTAGGCTAACGTTACAATGTGTACAAAGTAAAAGCAATTAAAAATAACTAAAATTTACCTTGTCCTTTTTTTTATATAGCTTAAAAAATTGCGCCTTTAAAACTATTCATCACCTGTGATCCGTCGCAGCCATAGACTGTAAAAAAATGATTTTTTTTATGCAGCACAGATTTATGTTACAAGGTAAACAATACTTTTTCACCATTGACGCGAGGATGAAGTTATACTAGAGGTCGTTCTGGCGTTATGCACAACCATGCTATGGTTAGACAAGCAACTATAAAACTTCGAATTTACACAAATGAATTACAACAGGCTGAATTACCTGTCGAGAAGAAAGCAGGCAACCTCGGCGTCCGTTTTAAAATCTTTTCTCCTCATGAGCTCTTTCCATCTGGGAAAAGTTACTCCAATATTGACTATGGTCTTGCTGATTTGTCTGTCGCGTTGACGTTTTAATTCTCTCTTTCAAGTGTGAGTACACACACACACACACACACACACACCACACTATCTTTCAAATCTGCCGGCACTCGCGAGCTCGCGAGTAATCTCCCCCTCGCATTCATTACGGTGTCACTGAGTGAAAAACGCGAAAAAGGCGAAACTTGAATTTACAGGTATGTCCCTCTTTGGCTAATGTAGTTTCAAGATGGAGGGGCAACATGGCGACCGGCATTCGAACCCCTTACCCGTATGCACTTTCAATGGCAGATTATAAACTTAAGAGAATACTTTATTACTTGAAAGAAGTAAATATACATTAATGAGCACATATATTTTTGAAAGAACTAAGTGTTTTTTGCTAAGAATCAACTAAAAAAGTTACACAGTGTAGCTTTAAATAAATTAATACTACTATTCTAGCCTGATGTCGTCATACTCAGATTCTAGTCAGAATATGAGTCTGATACTGCTCCATTGGGCTGTAATTATGGGGCGCGTTTCAACCGAACCAGGAAAGAAAATGCCTCTGCACTCAATTGGATAGACCCACAACCAATCAGAGCAACAGAGTAAGTGACTCAACTGCACGCACTCTGGAAAGAAGTAGAAGAAGAAGATGAGTGTAAACGATCTTTGCCGGTGTTGTAAAAATAATTTAAGGATACACGGAGTACTTACCAACACGATCATCATTTTTGAGAGAAATAGTAAAGGTAAATGTATATACGAACAAGTTCTCTGTTTAGGACTAGAATTCGACAATACAGCAAACAAATCTCATCGCAACCCAAGCGCTCTTTGGTGACGTGGATGATTACGTTACTGTTGATCATCTGTCCATCATCGTATAAAGCCCGCCCTGATAATTTGATTGGTCCGAACAGCTCTGGTTCGAGCATAGTTGCTCCACAACGGATCAAGTCCAGACAGAACTTCCCGACCTCAAATGTTGTGGGCGGGGCTAAGTTCAGCTGGCATCCAGGCTTCTACTATTCAGCAAGGGTACATTAAATTGATCAAAAGTGACAGTAAATACTTTTATAATGTTAATAATTCTATTTCAAATAAATGCTATTTTTTAACAACGTTTCTAACATTGATGATAATAATAATAATAATAGTAAATGTTTCCTGAGCAGCAAATTAGCATATTAGAATGCTTTCTGATGGATCATGTGACACTGAAGCATAACAGATGTCTTTTAAAAACAAAAAAACCTTTGCCAATCCCAAACTTTTGATTTGTACTGTAGGTCCCCCTCCCCTCCCCTCCCCTCCCCTCCCCTCCCCTCCCCTCCCCTCCCCCATCCTTTTTACAATATATATATTTTTTTTCTTATCTTAGTATATATAATATGCAAGTGCTCAGAACTTCTGTTAACCAAAGCAAATTCACACAAGGCAATGCCATAGAAAAGCTGATGATATTCTCCTGTCTTCTGTGCGTTTATTCAAATTTTACAGACGGGGGACTTTTTCCAGTTCAGCACCTCAAAACACTCCAGTGTGAGAAAAACACATTATGCCCGTGTTATTATACAATTCATCACCAATAATAGATTTGTTTACGGGGCCCTGACGCAATACGCTCACAGCGCTGCTTTTCCAAAATAATAATGATAATAGTAATAATAACCCAAATGTTGGGGAGAGGCTTGGGAGAGCATGTGCGTTCACTGAGGGGGGGAGGAGGGGGTTGGTGGAGAAAAGAAGGTACTGGGACATTTTCAAAAGAGTGTTTCGAAAGCAGCAGAGTGAGGCCTGATAGGTGTGTTTAGCATAGTGATTAAATGACGTAGGCCAGTAAAGGTTGTAGATCCAAACACCACTGGACTATCACTATCATGCCCTTGAGAAGGCATTAAACATCAATGTGTTACATGTACACTGTTCCTGTAATGGACTCTTTTCACATTTCCAAGGTTCTCAGCGGTGAATGGAAGACGACAGCAAATATCATTTTTATAGTTGCATTTGCTCTAAAAGCAAAAGAAAAAAAACTGCGATAGCTTTTCCATGACTATCCAGAAGAGAGGAAAAATATAGACAGAAGAGAGAAAGATATCAAATTTGTCATCACTCCCTCAATCGTTGTATTAGAAATAAACTTGCAACAGTGTTAATAAAAAAAAAAAATCATTAACTTCCAGGGTAATATAACACAAAGTATTGCGCTATAAATGTGTATTAATAAAAAATAAGAAAATTTTATATATATATATGTATATGTATGAAAAGGGAAAAGGGTCCACATGTGTTCATTTTAAACAGTTTTTAACTGTCATAGATTTTGTCTTCTGACGAAAATGTCCTAAATGCAATCATAAAAATGTAATGCCATGTTCATTCATTTCAATATTTATAATATTTGTCCTATTATTTGTGTATGTGTGTGTGTGTGTGTGTGTGTGTGTGTGTGTGTATGTATAAATTATTTTAATATACAGTCTTTCTACAATTGTCTTCTAAAAACATTGTTAGTGCAATTTATTGCACTGTTACCATTTTCTCATCAAATGAGCATGGCACATTTATTTTTTGCCTCCAAACATCAACAGTAATTTTGCTGATGAGGTTAACAATGAATATGCGCATGGCACATCGCTCTGGATACAAGCATCTGCTAAATGACTAGTTCCTGTTGGTCATTTGGTTGGCTTTGAGAGTTGACAGTCAGAAGTGCACACAGACACACATACACACATTTCTACTTGTACACATTAAATACAGTTTATCTTGCATGCTTTCAGTTGTGTAAAAAAAAGACCAGTCAAACCACACACACACACACACACACTTCCACACAAAGCTCCTTGGAGGAGACTCTGGCAGTGATATGAATCTCTTAAAACCCTCCCTTGGTCTTTTGTCTCTGTTGAATAAATCAGCGCTTTAGCCTGACTTTAGCAGTTTAGCGGCGGGTAATTTCAGCACATTCGCCCCTCCTGCTCTCCTCCGAGGCCTTAAATGAGTTCTCAAGCTGCCGTTGAACATAGCATAGCGTGTTTAAAAGATCACAGGGCGATTAGCTACTCCTCTGTGCTCATGTCTAAGAGCGCTCGCCCGTGCCTTTAAACAGACTCCACTCATTCCTGAAATCCTGCAGCACTGTACCACTCTAACTGCCCTGTACTGCCTCACAGGGAAGATATAGCTTTCCCCATGAGCCTCTGTGTGTGAGAGATTGGTAAAACAGCCCGTCTCCACTGTGTGTTGACAGACGTGTAAGAGCTCTTGTAGCTCTGCCGTCAGTTTTGAAGGCTTGCCTCACAGTGACATAATCAGCTATGACAAGCTCATCAACTCAGAACTCCACCTGCTGCTCACACACACACACACACACGCACACACACGCACACACACACACGCACACAGACCACATGTGCATGTGGATGGATTGGCCAACAGTATCTTCATTTGCAGAGTGAATATATGGAATTATAGACATGACTGTGAGGTTTAGATGCAGGGCAGAGCAGTTTGGAAATATATTGTTATAGAAAATAAACCTTTTTCCATATATATTCATATGTGTATAAACATTTATAGGTTATTATTATTATTTCAGTCTTCGAGGTTTAAATACATTTATTTAGTTAGTACACCAGTGATCACTATGGATTTTTGATGTAAGATAAAGAGCAGCTTTTACATTTTGATAAAAAAAAAAAGTTTTGAGTGACATGAGGGTGGGTAGATGATTTTCTATATAAAGCAAATGTTCTACAGAAGGTGTGACTCAATTGGATGGACCAAATTTAGACTTGTGAATGTTCTGCCACAGCAAGAAATAAATAGTACATTTATTAAAGATTTAATTATTTATTAAATTTTAAAATGTATAATTGTCTCCTTTTTTAGAGGTGTCATTAAAAATCCACTTTGCTCAAAAATCTGAAGGAGCTGTTTACCTTTTAATCTTTTACATGGTCACATTTTTATCACCTAGTGGCAGTTAACACAGTGTCACACATTTGATTTCAAGGTGCACTCAGTAATTAGTTTTTTTTTTTTTTTATTACACAAAGAAATTAAAAGAAAAATTTAAAGTGATGTACATTCACATGAGAAGACTGTCAAATCCGTAGCTTGACCGTTGAAATCACATGACCAGCTAAATACTGCTTGGTTTATCTCTGTAATCATGCTTGTTTGTGGACAGTTCCACTTTCTGAATAAATTAATTATGGCTCACTGCAAATAGAGCATTTCTACATGGTCATTGGACGCATGATGCTACTTTCACAACGCTAGGTGTCAGTACAAGACCAAGACAACTGCCATATCGGCCAGAGCAACATAAACAAAAATTTACCGAATATGCATCTTTACGATTTATGTGACCCTGGACCACAAAATCGTCGTATGGGTCAATTTTTTTAAATTGAGATTTATACATCATCTGAAAGCTGAATGTATAAGCTTTCCACTGATGTATGGTTTGTTAGGATAGGACAATATTTTAAAATCTGGAGCCTGAGGGTGCAAAAAAATCTAAATATTGAGAAAATCGCCTTTAAAGTTGTCCATTTCTGTTGGCGCTTTTGCTGCATCCACTCACAAAAAGATTTTTTTGATATATTTAAGGTAGGACATTTACTAAATATCTTCATGGATCATGATCTTTACTTAATATCCTAATGATTTTTGGCATAAAAGAAAAATCGATAATTTTGACCCATACAATGTTTTGTTGGCTATTGCTACAAATATACCCCGTGCGACTTATGACTGGTTTTGTGGTCCAGGGTCACATATCTGTAGACCATTTTAAATGAGGAAGGATGTTTGCTGATAATCTGTCTAACATTTGCCCCTAATCTCTTTAACTCATTGAAGCCACATTCAAAAGCCACTATATCTAAGTGAAGGTCTTTTGATGCCATCGTTTTTCCTTCAATGGCACATTTACTGTGCTTTGATGTTTCTTTAGGACACCATTTGTGTTATATTATTACTTCCTCCACATTATTACCGTCCCATTCATAAATGTTTCCTCAGTAAGTCAGAGGGAAGCACACTTGTCTCTCGGTGTGTTTTGCTGTGTTTGACAGCCACACTCAGCTCATTCACTCTCTGTAACCTGATTTCACGGCTGCAAGTACACCATGCCCTGCGGCCTGAAGGGAGCTCTCACCTGTGTGTGTGAGAGAGAGATGAGTCCACACATTTGATGTGATGTAATGACGGCTGTGGCAGAATGTACTGTAGCAGGAGAGTGTGAGTGTGTGTGTGTGTTTGTGTGCGGCCACCATATGTGGCCAGGTGCTGTTCCCGATCCCACCTGTCCTCAGCATTACCATAATCAATTTAACAGGACAGATTAATAATCAAATATTCAGATGATGATTGCTTTTGGACTTAAGCTAATCTCTTAATGCCAGTGACCGTCCTATTCTGTTTTATCAGCCTGTTGCTGTGGCTGTCGCACACGTGTGTACGTAGAAAACGCTTTTGAGGTAGTCTTTGCATCGTATGTGCTTGTGTGTCTGTATTTTTTTGGCAGTATACCACAAGTCGAATTGCTTTCCTTTTTCTTTTTCACAGCCCTTAGGTGCGTGCGTGTTTTGTGCGATTTTGTATAAATCTCTCAGAGCACATCAGTTATGCTTATGAATGCAAAAACAGCTCATTGACTCTGAATTGTTTTCTTAGCAGTTTGGTTAGGAATATAAATAGCATTGCATCTATAGCAGACCCCGAACCGCTATTCATTCAGACTTGTGTGTTTTTGTTTGCACGTATGTGAAAGAGTTAAACGGAGGAGCTAAGAGAGAGAGACATCTCTTAGCGAGGCATTATCAAATGTTTTCACTTGAAAAATCCAGTGCGCCTTTCAGCTTTGAGTGGAAAAGAACATGTTCTGACTCTCACCCTGCCCGCTGGAATTAGTCAAAAGACCATTTTTAGTAATAAATTATGCATTGAAACAAAGAGATAGCCTCTTTTTTTGTTCCCTGTGCGCACGGGCCGCCTTGGCAAATGCCTTTAAAAAAATCTTTAAAATTGTCCATTCAACTCAAACTTACTGAGTGTAGCAAAAATGTCAAAGGCATAAAGTCAGCGAAGATTGAATAAAATAATGGGAGGAGACAGATTAGTCATGCAGAGAGCCCACACAGTCTTTCAGGCCGGCACAATACCACTTTTTATAAGCGCTCTATCTACACAATGGCGCCGTTCAATATATCGAGGATGATACATGGTCAGACGTGTAATCTCCCTTTGATTCCTTGCACTCATTCATTCTGGAACCTTTTCAGGACTGACACTGATGAGCTCCAGGCTCCTGCGGCTCTCCGCACAGCCGGCAACCTTCTTTAAGAGTTCATTATGTAGGAACATGGAGGATAGGTGTCTTCCTCCTCGACCCCTCCTTTCGCCGGGCTACTATCTGATGCCGTGCCATTCCCTCGTCATTCGTCGTGGACGTTAACGACGGGCCCATCGGTGGATCGTCGGCGGTGACGGAACATTAGGTGCCACAGGCTTTTGGGTGAAGATGGAGTAAGCGAACACTCCACTCAGAATAACACGAATCAATCAATCCAACCCGGCCTTCGAAATATTCCAAGATGGAGTCATTTCATACATGACAGAACTCAGACGGAAGACCGACGGGCGCATTGATTACATATGGGGGATCGTTCATGCCCTATACATACCCGTTCCGGCTAAGCGTTTACCATGTGTGTGTGTGTCTCGTGGTGTTCGGATGATGGAGGAGGGGGAGGAGTGAATCAGTTTCCCTGGGAGACAGTGGGCTGAATTACTGACGGGTTTGTGCACCACTTAACCTAATCTAGCATATGATTATGAGACTCAGTCAGGGGCGCCTCCCTCATACGCTTCAGTGCCAGCCTCCTTCTGCCTGCCGGGTGTGGCATACACACACACACACACACACACACACACACACACACACACACACACACACACACACACACACACACACACACACACACACACACACTCACTCACTCACTCACTCTCTCTCTTCCTAAAAATAAACCTCACCTCCTGTATAAGCGGCAGTATTTGAGCCTACCTGAGCAGAGTGAATGAGGGCCGCTAAATATTATGACTGCCTTTTGTCCTGCAATAATTGATTCCCTCACCCTGCACATGCATATATATATATATATATATATATATATATATATATATACACACACACACATACACATACATACACACACACGTGCGCACACTGCCATTTACTTCTTCCGCGCTGTTCATTTTACAAATTCTATAACCTTTTAGAATTTCTTTCTGTGGAGAAGATTGCTGCCTGGCCTCAGATTCATTATGGTGATTGAATCCTCTTCAATAGAAAACTGTTTAAAGAAGAGAGTGGGAGAGAGCGAGAGAGAGAGAGAGAATGAAGGTAACATGGGTTAAAAGCTTGTCTGGGTGACATAATTCACCTCCACTGAGGCAAACAATCACATCGTATTGTGACCTTCATATGATAGAAAAAAAGGGCACTTTTTTTCTGCCTCCCTCTATCATCTCTCACCCATCCCTTCATCTTCCACCGTTTTTTTGTCTTTGGCATCACGGGCTATTTTGGATTACAGATTAAATATCTAATTACGATCACTTTGCGGTGAGGAATATACTGTAGCGTAAGCCCTCGCTTTAATCATGAACGCAGTTTAAAATCACCCTTGTGTACAGTGGTAGATGATATACATATATAATTCTCTCTCCTCCTCTACCCTCCCTCTCTTTCTCTCCACTTTCCTTTTTTACACTCATAGCACCTGGACCTACACTATTCATCATGTGGATGACTCCGAACATGAATTAGTTTTCTTTTTTTATGTCAGAGATGAGAGGGCCAGATGGTATAAAATAAAAAAGGCGAAAAAGGAAAAAAAAGTGGGGAATGAGAAAGAGAAAGAATCGAGGACATAGTCTGCACTCTATGTTATCGTAGAGGCACATGCTAGCGCGGGATTAGGCTGGATTTTTAATGCTGTTTCGTTCTGAATTATAGCTTTTCACATGCCCTCCTTTGTCATTTCTTTATACTTCAAACAAGAAATGGTCCAATTCTAATTAGTCGATATAATTGCTGCTGGATGAAGCGCCGCCAATCGGACCCCAAACTCCTGCAAGGTGGAGTGGTTTTGTTCTTCTCTCGTCTTTTCAATGACTGTCTGTTTTTCCCCCTATCCTCTCTCATTTTTCCCTTCTTTTTGTGTTATTTTTTCCCTCCTTTTTTTGAAAAAAGCCCTCTTGAGAGGTCCTGAGGTTACTGTCACGTTATTAGTGCATCACTTGTAGGCAATTACAAGCCCCTCCACATCAATGTACCTGCTGCACGGCTTACTTTATGAGGGACAAGTGCCAACACGACTGATCTGTTTTTCACCATGATTGTGCTGTTCACAGTCTTATCATTTTAGATTTGTATATTTCTGTCTCTATTTAAAAAAAAAAACAAAAAAAAACTTGTGATCATGAAAGTTTGCATTTTTGAGGCCCTTGCATTTTATTGTTTTTGCCATGTTTTTTTCATTGTTATTTTTTAATTTTCTCTTTTAGAGAACTCACCTGTTTTTAAAACTTTTCATGAAACTTTGCAGACACATCAGACCTGCGAAAAATGTAAAAGTTATGCAGTGCTTTGGCTTGGTCGAGGGGCTCTATAGTGCCCCCAAATGCAGGCTGTGGTCAGGATAAAGTTGACCGATGTGCACGAAATTTGGTATGGTCATTGATGACATCATACAGGACAAATTTCACTTGGTTTTATCTGACTCCACCCAACAGAAAGTCAGCCATCTGGGATGTGTGATTTTTACATTGTAAGCACTTGATGGCCTTTCCATGGCTAAAAAACTCATGAAAGTTAACAGATACATTTATCTTAGGACATATTTTGGTTTGATACTGTAATTCTCGAGAGACATGCCTCATCGGCTCCACAGCGCCACCTAGTTCGAAAATGCATATTTGGTCCCTTTGGAATGCATGAAAACTCATAGAAGCTTAGCAACGTTTAGCAATTCTTTGGTCATTAGTTTTGGGTGTGGCCAGTGGATTCCATAGTGCCCCCTAACATTTTCAAATTTATTTATCGCTTTGGTTGCCACAGATTTTGTCTGATATTCACAAAATTTAGTAGGGACAACATGCCAAAGAAACTTCCTAATAACTTTCATTAGCTCTTCCCAACAGGAAGTCAGCCATTTTGGATTGTTTGAAAATGGCATGAAAGACTCTTCTTAGGGGATTTATGTAAGTGGCACCAAACTTCAATACAATCATGCCAAGACACTGAAGATGCTGAATTGCGAAGATATTTTTGATATCTCGAACAGTGTTGCCTAGGCGACGCTATAAAGAAATATAAAAAATGGGAAATACGGAGTGTCTCACGTCATCTGCGTGCTTCATGTGATTTACTTCAGATTGGACACATATATTTGGCTCTGTGGGCTGATCACATTGATGTGGCTAGTGTGGGTCATGGTTGTAGTGCCACCAACTGGCATAAGGAAGTAGGGTATTTTTAACAAATTTTGAAATATCCCTTTGTACTCTTTCACTAAATTGCTTCATATGTTTCTATAATAATGTCAACAAAGTGCTGATTTCAAATTATTAAGGGATTTTAGATATCTTAAATACTGTTACTATGGCAACTCATCAAACATTATTATCTTTTTTATGTTTAGTCATGTCTTTTTGAGGTACTTGTCATGTAATTTTTGTGATCATTAGCACACTCATCAGAGTCATCTCCTATTTATGGCTTGGCAAAGGTTCATTCATGGACGTGCAGATGGGGCTCTATAGCGCCATCTAGAAAATGGGCATGTTCAAGAACTCAGTTGCACATCTCTTTTCAGCTACGGTCACCAAGCTTACATAAATATCATCAAGCCGGGCAACTTTAACACCACAGACATTAACTCCGCCTAACAGGATGTCGGCCTTTTTTTTTTTTTTTTTTGTAAAATCACTAAATTGGAAAATGATTTTTGATATCCTGAATGGTGTTCCATGGCAATATGATAAAGTAACGTAAATAAATAAATAAAAAAAAAACTTAAACAGGAAGTGTCTCATATCTCCTGCATACATTTTGTGATTTACATGACGCAAATGTTTGTAATTTTAGGCTGATCACATTGTTGCTATTGTGGGTCATGGATGTAGCATCACCAACTGGAAGCATAAAGTGTTGCATTTACAACAGTCTTGGAAAAAAATCCATTTACATTTACACATATAGCAAAAACGGTGGTTACAAGTTATTTTAATGTGTCCCTTTTACAGTGTAATTATACATTTAAGTACTGAGTAATATTAATTAACTTCATGCATTTACTAGAGGGTTAGGGTAGGATTAGCAAATTTTAGGAAAAAATGTTTGACATTTCTAATCGTAAACACAGCCATGTTGAAGATTGCAGTACTGTTTTTCATTTATGTTATGGCAGTCCACTCTGCTTATTGTTTTTCGAGAATGGTCCACTCCTGTTTGTCATTGTGCACTAAACTTCACGCCAATAAATCATCAGGAATATTGCTGACTTGTGCGCGTCTCAAGCGCCCTTTACGTTCGTCCTAATGCCTGTTAGTTGTCCGTGGATTTGCCCATATTTGGTGTTTAAAATTGAAACGTCTTTAGACATGGAAAATCGATTTTACAATCGATTCAATGAACACTTATGTCTCAAAAGTCGAACATGATAAAAGTGACAGCCCTAGTGAGACATCAGTAATGTTTAACTTGTTTCTCAATACGTAGGTCTGGCATACTACCTTGATACGGTGCTGAATATTTTATGCAAATTTTTTATTTATATGTTTGATTTCCATATTTCCGTATTTTGATTCATATACTTTATACTTAGAATGTAAGCAAAGAACATTGTCAAAACCTCTATTTAATGTTATCTTGTTTTGTTTAGTAGCCTAATGTTCAGATTTTGTAAATCACTGAAATAAACATGTTGTTATCTTTATCAGAAGAAAAAAAAAAAAAATTGATTCTCAATTTACCCAGAATCGTGCAGCTCTTAGGCATACAATCCATAACTGTAATTGTTTTAGCTGTTATTGTTTTCATATACAGTATTTTGAGACATAAATGCACTCTGACCCCAAAACTCAGAACTGATGATGTTTGAGCGTCCATCATCAATTGTGCCTATGCTGTGCCTCAAAAGCACTGATGCCAAGCCCCCTTTTACCCAGTTGTTCAGTTTGTCCTGGCTATGGATTGGAATATGGTGCAAGGACCCTTCATCCCCCTGTGACAGGGGGACCCCTTGTTTATTTTGTTCTTAGATTTTTTGTCATTTGAATTGGCAGAAAGTAGAGTTACAGGGAGAAGAGGAATGAATGGGACCATGAAATTATCCCATTGCTTGTATGTGCACTTTGGCTCAAAATATGAAGGTATGTGTGCAAACTGCTTGGCCACAGCTCCGGGGGAAACTTCTACATTAAGCTGCATGGATTTTTTGCCTGGTTATTTGTCCACCATGGAGGATGTTAGAAGTGGCCATTTAGAGCCTAAGCCCAACATATTTTTGTAGAGATGCACTGAAATTTCGGGTACCCAAAAATTTAGGCAGAAACACTTATTTTCGGTTTCGGGCTAAAATGGTTTTGGAGGGGTGAAATCAGTTACCTAAACAGACGCTTAATTAGTGCTTCTCCGATTTCACGTTTTGACTGTGTTCAGCATCTATTTTGTGCACAACGGGGATAAGCTACAACAGGTTAAACATGTCAAGCGGACACTTGCTCTGGATTGACAAATGTAATTTTGTCGATTTTAATCGGTAATGATATGGTTTCTTAAATCTAAAATATTTAGTTTGCGCTGTTTTCTGTTGATGTGCAGCGTGAACAAAACTTCTCTAAACATTTGAAGCGTGCCTGCCATCCAAAACTGTAAAAAAATTCAAAGTTGAGTTAACTTAAAATAAAATAAAGCAACTGGCTGCAAAGCATTTTTGAGTTTATACAACTTCAGTGGTTGAAGTTGTGCCAGATCATATATGAAAGTTCCATAAAACTACTGGTTCAAGTTTGTTAAAAGATGAATAAGCGGTTAAGTGAACTACCAGTCTAACATACTGTAAAAAAAAATGTCAGCACAACTCATGTATGTAGTTCTGAATTTCACTAAACTCCAAAAAGCTGTGGTTAGTGGGACCCTTAGTTTTAGCTAAAGATTTACTTCATATAGATGTACCAGTGTAACATATACAGTGAATGTAAGCGTGTACTGTATATATTTGTTTATACAATGGTTCTTTCTGGTTCTCGAATCTGATTGGATGAGAGCCTTTTCCAGCCGTGCAATATTTGCGCAGTAACAGCACTCTAACCGTTTCACCGTTTGCATCACTCTGCTTGCAGCAACTGTCATGGCGGTCGAGCAAATCCACCATATTTAGACCTCAAATATGTGACTAATATATAATCATAGTGCCTATTTTACGATCTGTTGAGACACTTTCGCAGATGCGAGCTCCAGGCCGGCCGTTCAGTGCTCATGTACCCGCAGAGAACAGCGTCATCTCGGCCAGTCCTTCAGGAATTTGCCGCTGGCTCTTATGTAGATAGTGGTTAAACATGAGATACAATTAATTTGGGGTATATCAAACGGCCAATCTTTGGTCTTAATCTATTACGTGTTCCATAGCCGCGGGAACATATTTTATCGGGGGGTGCTGGGGGTGGGGCTTAATGGGTGGGGCGGTGCTATGGTAGAGTATTTTAAATAAAATCTTAATATTAAACTGCCCAAACAAAAAGATGAACATACAAATGAATGAGTACAGAGTTATGTGAGAACGCTCAGAACTCATGATGCATTTTAAAAAGCACAGCACACAAATCTGCATATTACCTTATGATACTCACTCAGGAGTGCCGGTTCACACAGAAAGCATAATCTTTCAAAGCGAAAACGCAAGACGCCAAACACGGGCAGTGGAAAGGGGGAAAAACGCAAGGTCTCGCGGTGCGTTTTAGTTGAACTTATTTTAACTTGAGTGCTGCATTTTAGGAATGCTGTGTCATGCGCGAGACTCGAGCACAACAGTTAAACACCAGTAGTGCGTTCACACTGAAAAACAATGTAAAAGTAGCAGAGTGGAATGGAAAACCGCGTTCTGTGTGAACAGCCCCTAATGCCGATGAATGCTTTAATCAATACATCTATATTTAGTTTTTTCACATGCATTAAATGAGTGTCAAATCAGTTCTGAGATGCTGGTCCTCAACCATTGTCACATCACTCACTCCATGCGAGATCGGCTTATTGCCTTATTCATATATTAATCTCTGTTAGAGTCATAAAACCCTATTCGACAACATATAAAAACTAAATAATCTTTAGAGTAATTTTATAAAGGTAGAAGGTGTTCTTAAAAAACAGGTTGAAAAACAAAAAGTTATTTAAAGTCATGTCATCTTAAATTCCAATGTAGTGAAACAGCTGTCGTCAGGGGGTGCTGCAACACCCTCAGCACCCCTAGTTCCCGCGGCCATGTTCCAGAGCAAATCGATTTCGTCATCGTCGAATCATCGTCTCTCTAGGCAGCCTAGGCTCTGAGATCTGCACACAAAAACAACTGCGCTCATCACCACTCAAAACCAAAATAAATAGTGTTCCAACCAATCACCGACAGGGACAGGTGTTGTGAGGTTTTCGCGTGCAGCCGTCATAGGCAGCCGTGCACGAGCGCAAAACCTCACAACACCTGCCCCTGTTGGTGATCTCAGAGGCTGCCTAGAGAGACGCGTTTTTTTGACGGCTTGCTTATGGGGCGGGCAGCTAGCGGATCATTAGGAAAGATTAGATGAATGTGATAATTTGTGTTTGGGCCTGAAATCGCTGATACAACCTTTAACTGTGTTTATGTCCTATTGTCTTTTATAATGGCTGTTGTTGTTAATTTAAATATTGTTATTCAATAAATATTATTCTATATCAATAACATGCCGTATTTGGTATTGGGAAAGGGTGATATGGACTTCAGTGAAAGTTACATTATTACGCCATTAGATGGCAGCAAAGACTGTCTTTATGATTGAGTCAGAACAAGTTAGTTGTTTTAGCACTCATGGGAAGGACAAAGACGAACATAGCGCTTTCCTCAGCGAACATTCAAACTGATTTTTTGGTATTATGGACATCGACCTAAGAATGAATGCTATATCAGATGCAGGTAATACACTCGTTTAGTCGATATCTCTCATAATGCCATAATACTGTACTTTACATAATACAACAAGCATCAATGAAGCGACTACGTTATCAATGAAACGTCAATGCATCAATGATATGTTACTTTGTTACTAGCTCTAAAGTGACGTTTTAGAATAACAGAGGCTTGGGCTCAACTGTCAAACTGTCAACTTGAGATTTGAATCCATGGCGGAAGAAAGTAGTTCTGCACAAAAGAGGGTTGTAACAACAACACTCCTTTGTTGTTTCTTATTTGTGTGCCGTCATACTGTTTTATAAATGCAATATCACACTCGTAGCCGTGCAATATGGCTGTATATCAGCACGCTGTGATTACCTATGGCCGAATCACAGCCATGCTGATATACAGCCATATCGCACTGCTACGAGTGTGATATTGCTCATATAACATATATGCAAGCGTTCTGTATTCACCGGATGATGTCCTCATACGCACAGAGGCCCGGGTAAACCTCAAAAATCCACTTTCCACAGTTTGTATTGTGCACTGTCTGATTCGACAGGCATGGTTGTGTGACTCTGTGCCGATCCTGATGTCAAACCTGTCATGTCAGACAAGTTGAGCTGACTGGCAGGAGGAAGTAGATAGGATCCAGCCCTCGTTACAAACGTCTTTCCGGTCCATCCACAATGTCGGACCCACCAGCGCAGAGCGCTCATAGTCAGACCGGTGCCGTCACACCATCAATCATCATTATAAATCCCGCATCGTCCCTGCTACATTAACTTGGCGACCTCCGCACCCTGTCTCAATTAAACATCTGATGAATATACGGCTCATCTACGCGGACTGTCAACCACCCGTCAGTCAGCCTCCGACGAGAATGCGCCTTTATTTTTGGACCGGATGCCAATAACGGCTCTGGGACTTAAACAAAAACATCTTCCTTCAAAGTTATTGTGAGCGGGAGGAGATAAACACTAAAGGGGGTTAAGGCAGGCTTTGGCAGGGAAAGAACGGGCCAACAGAGACCCAGAGCCCCAAATCAGGAAAGTTTTGAAGCATTGTTTTGAATCTTAACAAGAGGACTGAGACATGCAAAAATAATTTGCTGTCTTTTTCTTTTTTCCCCGGATTTGCATTCTATGTATCAACGCATGTAAATAGCATCTTAACACTTGATGCTATTTTGAAAAGCATTCGGCCCCTGAGGATTTCTAGTGAGTGAAGCAATTTATCCACGAACAGGTGCATTTTTAATGCTTTTATACAATCAAATGAGCATTTTATATACAGACACTAGTGTTTCTCTGTCTTCCTTTTTGATTGCTGCACTCCTTTTATTCTTATTTTGAATTGATGTAGCCTTTCTAATTAAACTTGGAGAGAGATGTTAATTACCTAACAAGGTCACCTTTTTCTGCCACCATATTCAGCATTGCTCTCCTATACTCTTCTTCTCCCCTGTTCCACAGCCTAAAGGAGATTTGAAGAGCGGTGTTAATTGCCTCTCTGTGATCCCATTTCAACTTTTGCATCTAACTCTTCAAGTGCCATATTTAGACTATAAAGGAGGATTATTGGTATGTTGTGCTATTCTGTGCTCCTGTACCTCACACAGTGTGTCCAGTCATCACAATCTGCTGCTTTTTATGGCAACTCCTAAGATGCAAAGAGAGCGTGTGAGAGAGAATGGGGTGGGATATGGAGCATGATGGTTGTTGTAAAAGTTGTCAGCTGTAGAAGCATGCAGCTGGTGGGCTTGTATGGTGGGAGGATGTAACATGGGTGAGATATGGTCATTTGGAGAAAATGGGGTTTTATCATATGATACAAGGATGCATGTGTCTAACTCATAATTTCATATGGCCCACACACTTTCCTAATGCACAGAACTGCCAGCACATTTTTGATGGTTCTCACAGGATGTTACATAACTCTTTAGAGGTATCTAGGCAAAGCCTAAACATAAATATAATCCACATGGATTTTCAAAGATGGTCAATTCTGGTCAAAAAGGCTCTTGTCTGCAAACTCCAATAGTACGGAAATGGTGAAGGTGGCTGTAACACTTTTTGTGCAACTGTGAATAACTGGGAGTTTAGGTGCTAAATATCTTAAATTGTAGTGTGAGGTAGCTACATATGTCTTCTACAAATATTGTTATGTGCAATATGTATCCTAGAAAATTACAGTTAAATACATTTGAAAATATCAGGCTTAATCTTGTGGCTGATACTGTAGCCTACAGAGAATAAAGATGTTTTCTGTCAGCTGCTGTAAAACTCTACATCAGTGGTTCCCAACTGGTTGGTTGTAATGCAAAAAAAAATGCTTTAGGCTTGTTTTGATCGAGTCACGGGCTGGAGGGGGAAAAAAGCTTCATGCAAACCATAAAATTCTAAGAACTAGCAATGTCAAAAGTAACGGTTGGTACAAAAATGGAACAAAATACTGATTAAAAACGAATTATATGTTTTGTTTGTTAAAATATTAACGTTATTATGATATAATTAATAATGTTAATATTTAACATTTAAAGTAAAGGAGGAGTGAGTTCCATAACATATTTGTTGTTGCTGTGGTACTGAAATTGGTAGTAAGAATTGGGAAATTAACCACATAATCATGCATAATTATTATAGTTAAATTGGTTTATCAACTTCCAGTCAAACTTTCTGCTTGGTAAAATAGTGAATAATTAAATATGTTTTTTGAGCCTGTTTATAAGCCTGTGCAGTACATGGCAATACGAATTCATTTCATGTTGGATTTTAACAACATTTTTGTTGTTTTGGGCCATTACTTGTCTAATGTAAAGTCTGGGTCCTGAAGCAAAACCATTTGAGAACCACTGATTTATAGTGAAAATCAAGAAAACAGAAGCAAAACAAATGCATTTTCACTGCAGGTTGGTTTTCACATATGTTTTATTCCTCACCTTCTCAGTCAGGCATTATATTGCTAGCTATTGTAGAATGGTGGTATGAGATTGTCATGAATATAATAGTTGAACGAAATATACTTGAACGGCTACTTTTTCCATCAAAAATAAGTTTTAGTTTAGTTTAGTACGCGTTGCTAACAAAAAAATGAACCATGAACACTTGTTTTTCTACAAGCAGGTGACTGGCCTGTTTTCAGTCAGGTGTGGAAGGCTGGAGAAGCACAAAGAGATGGAGGAACAAAGCTGGTAGGGTGGAAATTAAGTGTGTAATGTGAGGCTGATGTGATGAGATTGTGTGTGGTGACCTCCTCCGACAGGTCTCCATCCTTCGTCAGCCTGACTTCAGCCGCCATCACCTCTGTTTTTTTTTCCATCCCACCATTTATCTGTTTCCCCTTGTGCTCAATCTCTCTCAGCTCCCAGCTAAATAAATGCAGAATAACAATTATTGAAAACACAATTAAAATCTGTTAATCAGATTATTTGTTGTGGATAAAACCTTTAGGATGGCTTTGACAGCTTAAGGGGTGGAAAAAATCTGCCCATATTTCAGCAAAAATTGAAAAGATTATGATATGTCCATCCCAATGGCATAATCTCTGCATTGTCATAGAAAAAAAAACAAAAAAACAAACAAACTAATTATTAACCTGACTTAGTACTGAATCAAGGGCATGGGTAAGTATGGACAACACTGTTATTCATATTCTCAAGGGGGTGCCAATCGATTTTTTAAGTTGTAGGATTTTACTGTAAAAAAGAATTTAAAGAGCATACTCCAATTTAAAAGGAAATAAACACTGAATTCAGGAGCCAGTGCACCTGCAGTTTGGACGCAAATGCATTTATTGCACTCACATATGTGTTGTCAATCATGTGACAAGAGGCTGAGAGAAAATAAAGCAGACCTCAGCTGGGTATTATTCAGGTTTTAATCCATGCTTTGTTTGGAGCAGTTGGTAATTGCATATTGTGGGGCAATTAAGATATTTAGCATCAAGCAGAATAAGCCAGGTCAAGCACCCCACCCTCTCTAGTCTCACCACCATCAAATCAAAGCTGTGGGCATCTCTCTCGCTCTCACTTTTGGTATGTATCGCCGTGTTTATTTCTGCTGAAAAGCCGGTTTAGTTCATTTGTGAGTCAGCTGGGCAGAGCAGGCCCATTTCTTTTCTTTCAGGCATTTTTTTAATACTATTATTAATATTAAGATCAGGCAGTGCACAACAACACCCGAGGAATCTATTATTCATTAAGTGTAACCAATATAAAATTTAAAACAGTGTTTTTTTTTTTTAGTTAAATTATGTGAGGTCAGCATAATATTCTGCCTATTACTTATATCTATATCATCTTTGCCTTAGTCAGCTCTATTTAAATATGCAATCATTTACAGCTTTTGACTCTATGTGTGTGCGCACCCAATTTCCAATATTCCTCTACGCACTTTTTATGCTGACATCAATGGCAAGCTATTAAAGACAGTATTTCATTATTGGTTCCTCGTCCCCAGTGGTTATTTACAATCCTATATATACTAAGCACTGATATTAAAGGAGACCATTTTAATGAGGTGCTATCTGCCTTAGCAATATGTCTTTCTCTGAATGAGATTGTGTTTAAAGATTTTTATCAAGAAATGGCTGTTCGCTGGGGTTATGTTTTGTCCATGAAATATGCATTTCATATCTCTTTCATTTCATTAACATAATTTAATTTGTGCTTTGCATTCTGTGCATAATACATATTTGATTTACAAAACAAATATTTCCATTAGAAAATGAATTTCATGCAGGCATAAGGCAGAACTGAATGATGTATTGTAAAGAAAGTAGAGAGAGCGAGAGAGAGAGAGAGAGAAAAAGAATTGTATTATCCTCAGAGCGCCTTGGCAAAGAAGAAAAAAAATACTCAATAGACTTCTAGTGCGTACGAGTGTGTGTCCCTGCAACTGTGTGTGTTTATGGATGTCTGTATGTCTTGGGATATGTACTCATATGCTGTATACGCCTGTGTCTCCAGTATGTAAATGCACATTAGGATGGCTATACTTGCAGTGAGTATATTGCATTAAGTTTAAAGCAATATTACTCAGATTGATTTACATTGTTTTCTATGGCCGCCTCTCCCCTCTACGTTAGCTAAGTGTTCCGGTGGCAATGTGGCGCTTTGCTTTTTATTATCAGTAAAATATGGTGGATATTATAAAGATATATCTCTCGGCTCGATAGCACAAAGGAAGAGCACACATCCATTTTCATTTGGTGCCAGTTTTAAGGGTTGCGTCGGAGAACATACTACACGTAGTATTTCACAGCTTAGCGTATGATGTACATCCTCAGGGACTTTGTTTCTTTGCCGGCCCGTTTGAACGCAGAAGCTCGCCGCGTGTCAGTTTAAGAGGTATAAGCCGTTGCTTTAGTTCGCGAAATCATTTCCTTTTAACTCCAGCCTGTGATAAATTATGGAGTCCACCCCTCTACATTTCCTTTCCTCCTCTTCCAAGGGAATGTTACTAGTTTTAATTAAAGGACTGCACCTTGCTAGTTTAAAGGATATCAGTGGCTGTGTGATAAGTTGCAGGAGCTCAGGGCTTTGGATAACAAGAAGCATTTTAAGTGGCCCTGACGAGTTCATATTAATTTGGCTTATCGCGCCTGTAAAAAAATCCAGGTAGCATTGAGGCAGATCCCAGCTTTAATGAGCTCAAAAACGTAAAGTCGGTGTCAGAACACTCCACTTTTTTATTTCAAAGGGAGTAGGAAATAACTTGTCAAAGCTAAAAGCCAAACAGTAAGATCTATGTTTCAGAGGTAACTAGTATTAGCAGGGATTTTGGGCTCGTCTGACATGCCGTACGGAAGGGAGGGCTTAAAATAGAAGTCTCAGGTACGCGGGAGTGGGGCTTATACCTGCGCACAGTCTCTGCTGCCTTCGCTGACGGTTAAAGAAGAGCGATGAGAGGATCTTTGAGCTTTTAAAAATCTCCTCTTTTCCATTTCCTCTCCCTATAGTTATGCCAGAGAGGTGATCGCCTGCCCGGCTACTGCTGAGTCCCTGCTTTGAATCTGTGACGGGTGTTTTTAAACTTTGCTCGAGCGAAAAAAGAGAGATGGAGATCACACGATGGCTCTGAGGAGTTGACGAGAGTCTTAAGATGGCTCTGTAAAGTTAAGCCTATTCTCACAGCAGTTCAAGGCCAAATCCAGCAGGAATATGAATACATAAATCCAAGATGATCATTTAGGTTCTGCGAGTAAAAAATCTGCACTCTGTAAAGTTTGGCATCAAGGAATAACCCCCAAACGTGAGCGATTTAGCCTTTATTCTCACATCTTAATCTGTTGTTCATGACAGAAGGGACTGTGTTTCTATCTTAGCAGATGGGGAGACAGGTAACTTGGCATGTTTGTTAACGTCGCCAATGGTAGGAAAGCAGACAAAGAGAGCGAGAGACAGGGAAAGATGAGAGGAGAGAGGAAAATCAATCTAATACTGCAGAACTATCAGATCACATGAGATGATGGATTCTTGGTCGCAGCATTCAGCCGCTGTCTGCCGAGCTGTGCAAATCAATTCAAACAGACACAAAGAGTAAACACACATTCTGCACCACAATAGGAAATTGAAGCAGAGCCTCCCTTTTTAAAATATGCCTCTACATATTTGTTTTGTGGATTACCATTCTGAAATGAAATTTGAACAGTTACTTAAAATAATATGCAAAAGATATTTCCTGTTTTGCCGCCCTCCCCCTCCCCAGTGTTTGTCGGAGATGTGGGATAGCTGTGACACTGGCGTCAGTGTAAACACCACATGCGTGTGCTGTCCTGGTGATTATTTTTCATAAACATTTTCCGAGGTTTGTCCTTATTGCTGAAGGTTTAGATATCATATTTTATTTGTTTTTGCACTGTTGAAAAAATATTTTTCGAAAATCGAGCCTGTGTTTGTGTGCATGCCAGTGGACGCAGGTTGGAATGGACTGCATTTTCCAGGGACAAGAGGCCATTTAAGTTCTCTTATAAAGTTTTTGTATTAGGAGCCATACATATTTGAAACAGATCTACTTGAAATGTGTATGCTTCTTGTTCACATTACTGTTTCAACCAGTTTTGTAAGGTCAAACTTTAGCAGACACTCATTAAAAGTCCTTTGACATTTAGTGAAATATTTCTTTCAGCTGCCTACATGTCTTTTGCAGAAAACATTACGTGTGAACACCAAGACAAGGTTCTTTAAGTCATGAAGTACAACATGACTTAGTCAGGCACAGCATGAAATATATCAATGTGACAGACAGCTCAGACATGTTCTTAAGTACAGCCGGGAACCAAGAAGACACAAATAAAATCATGTTCGAGAATGTGCACCAAGTTCCATTAAAAAGCACATTAAAAAAATGCGGTAACACTTTACAATAAGAAACGTATTGAGAAACTTTCTCGTGTGCACGCAAAAATTTCTCGTGAGCACGTGAAAGTCTATATTTTTATTTTGGCAAAGGTCCCTTTAGGGGCTCCATACATTTGTTAACATTAGTTAATGCTTTAACTAACATGAACTTACCATGAGCAATACATTTGTTACTGTATTTGTTAATCTTTGTTGACGTTAGTTAATAAAAATACAGCTGTTCATAGATTGTTCGTGTTAGTTCACGGTGTATTAACAAATGTTAACAAATACAACTCTTGATTTTAATAATGTATTAGTAAATGTTGAAATTAACATTAACAAAGATTAATAAATGCTGTAGAAGTGCAGTTCATTATTAGTTTGTTAACTAATGTAGTTAACTAACTTATACTTTAACCCAAATAAACCTAGCATACCACCAAACACTGTTCCTAACCTTAGCCATATCCCACCTCAATAGCAGCGGAAGTTTTTTGCAATCCAACATGAACACAATAAGTACATTGTATCTAACAATGAAACAATCATTATTTTTTAAATGTAATTACATAGTAGTTAGACACCTAATATAAAGTGTGACCAAATACCGTAACCAAATGGTTTGTTAAAGGTTCTCACGTACATTCTTCGGCTGATGCAGACTCCAGCAATACTATTGAGGGGTGCCGCAGCATTACTGTTGAGAAATTGAGTCTCCATTAACTTTCAGTTAATACTAAGTACACACAAATTACATTAATTTAAAATATGTATTTAATTGCTTAATGTATAGTGCATAATAAAACAAATTGGATATAATGTAATTTCTTTCACTTAATAAAATGTTAATAAATAATAAATTAATTTTGAAAATTACATTGTTCTTTTAATAACTATTTAGATATTTATCACTTATGTAATTACATTAAATATTGTTGTGAATACATGTAGGGAAATTGCAAATTTGTACTTTATAACCTAAACTATCATGTATCATAACGTGATTGTGTAGGTACTGTAATCAGGCGCTGGACTGAGGAATCAATAAAAGTTAGAGACCCTGTTTTCACGACACTGCTACTGAATGTACAGCATGAAAAATACTTGTTTTTACTGAATCAAAATATACAGCGAAACCACTATCCAATTCCCAAGCAAATGACTTTTATGAACCGGTTGTTTTTAGTGAATTAAAAACATACAGCATAATGTAATCCAATTATTAAACACATTAATATTACGAGTTCCTTTTATTGAATCAAACAAACTGATTGTTCAGTGTACTTACTGTCTGATTGTGCACATAACAATGTATTGTTAAAGATACACATGCACTTTTTCAGTAGTACTTTATAAATATTAATTCATAAAAGAAATGTTACCACTTTTTATTTTAGTGTTGTTGCTTAATATATAGATAAGCCTATTGAATTTGTTGCTTCTAAAAAAAAGATGTAAAAAGTAATTGAATTTATCCTAGAAAAATAATCATCAATGGAATCTGTCTTAAAATCTTCACAATTCCCACCCCTATTCTTTAGCTTTGTCTCCAATCCTGCTGTTAGCATCAGAAATCTGTCTCCACTAAAGCCTGTTTAGCAGTGCACTTTCTGTTTCAGTGGGGCACTCCACAAGTCCCCAGTCTGCACACATAATTGGAGAGCTCCTTATGGGAGAGTGAGAAGGGCAGGGAACAAATGCAGACCGATGACTGGGACAGTTGGGGCCAGTGTTGACAGCTAGCAGAGCCGCGTGCTGTGGGAGCGAAGCGGTGGCCCTGTCCGCATGCAGAGTGTACTGCATGCAGGTGTCAGGACTTAGAGTCTAATGAGCCTTAATTAGCCCATTTGAGTAATCAGTGGCTTGATTGGTCCTGTGTGCTTAAGTAAACCAGCACATGCGAAGAGTGCTGGCGGGATTCAGGGCATTTCAAGAACATTGGTTCACTCAATGTATTCAGTCAAAACAAAAAGTGGTTCATCTATTACATTCGTATCATTGGATATAACTTTATAAACATGCATATTTAGCTGAAGTATTGCTGTAAATATGTGGATATTAATGTTAAATGTATTAAAATATGGACAGCTTGGAGATGACGATCTAGACTATTGCACTAATGGAGCCTCGTGTCTCTCCTCTGCTCCCAGCACTCACCTCTTCATTCAGCCACCACTTGACAGCACAGACTCTTCAGAGGCCTGCCTGATACCCATCAGCATGAGAGACTCAAGTCTTCATCCTCCATCATCACAGCACAAAGACATCTGGACGATTGTCAAGGACATCATAATCTCTGATAGCTGACGTATCCCATGGGGCATTGCAGAAAAAGAAAAGGGAAGTTACTCTTGCGTGAGCAAGTACAGTGTGGGTGGTGAGTGGCAACATGTATGAAGTATTAGTAACACAATGTATCTTTAAGATTGATTATAATTTGATAATCTTGCTACTTTTAGTCCTTTCAAGCTCTGTTAATGCAGGTCCCTTGCAGGTGCTGACTGCTGTGCAGCTGCTTATAGAGACTACATGTTTCTAGACATCTACACTAGCCCCTTTCACACAGAGATACCGGAAATTACACTGATAATTTGTCCCGGGATTTGTTTGATTTTGGTTCATTCACACTGCCAGTGATTTTCTGGAATCTGTGCGTGCGCTCACATACATCCTGTAAAGATCCCGTGAAGACGCATGACATCGATATGACGTGTAATGTCTACACAGCATCTTAAGTATGCTTATGATCTGCGAGTTCTCTCTCGAGAATCCACGCTCGTGCATTTTTTCTGATTCGATCATAAACTAGAGCATCGCTAAGCTGGCGAATGGTCACAGCTTCAGCGTCATCACTGTGACGCACCCCTTATGGCATTGGTCCTGCCTTTTGGTCACACAGGGCACGTTTCGGGACTGATCCCGGCAATGTTACTTGGTCCCCATCCTGGGATCAATACCGGGACGTGTTTGCGTTCACGCATAAGGCACTCTAGCAATTTTATGGCAATTTTCTGGGATCAACCCTCTGTGTGAAAGGGGCTACTGTTAGATCAACACTTTAGGGGTACAACAGCATGACACTGAGTACCGTAATACAGTGTTTCCAAACTTTTTTTTATGTGCCCTTATAGCCCCATCAGTGAGGCTCATGTGTCCCTTTATAAACATCAGATTTTTTTTTCATATTAACATATAATTTCATTATTATTGTTTATATTATTATTATTATTATTATTATTATTAGTAGTAGTAGTAGTAGAAGTAATTTTATTTATTTTTACCATTGTAAATAATCATCAGCATTTCTATTTGTCTATAATTAATTTTAGTTAGTAATTGATTAATAATAATAATTGATTTATTGACTGCTTATTATTATAATAATTGTTATCACTGTAGCACATAATATGCACCCTTTTAGTGGTAGATGAGGTACAAATATGTTTCAGGCTGATGTTAAAGGGTACCCTGGGTAGTGCTTGAACAGGTGCGAGCACCAATCACACAGATTCAGTGTTTGTCTGATGAAGCATTGTTTCAATACTTTTCTGCCCTCAAACTGAGCTTTTCAGCCTCTCTCTCTTGTGTCGCAGTTTTCAGGAAAAGCAAGAAAATGTTTTGCTCTATAATGAGCTGAAAGCTGTAGATTTACACTTCCACCTTTTATTTAGATGGTCATATCTTCTCCCAATAGCCAACAGCATAAACTAATCCTGTATTGCGTTTCAATATAATGATATATAGAAATGGTGATTACCCTCTAATTCAATTGCATGGTAATCAAATTGTAGTAATGGTGCTTATTTGGTACCCCAATTTATAGTTTTCCCAGAAATCATTAAGCAATTTACCCTTCAAATCTACTTTAAATATGCGTGAGCACAGACGCACACACACAGACTAGTATTATGGTGTATTATATGAAGCCCCAGCTGTTTGAGATGATGATGGTAGCAGAAGGACTCTTGTGAGAGTCATGGGTAAACAGAAAGAGTCCTGGCTGTCTTCTGGACACAGACTCCTTCCTGTTTGCCAGGATTGGGATAAAGATGCTGGAATCAAAAGACGGCACTGAAACATATCCAAAGTTTGAGCCACATGTGTTTGCCCTTAACCTCAACAAAGCCTGCTTCCGAATGTCTGGAATATCAGCCTATCTGTACATTTTGGAACATTGTGAGGAGGGGCTAAAGTCTACAGAGTCTTTGCAAGCACACTTGTTTTGTTTGTGCCATTTACTTGGTGCGTGACTGCAGCATGTCAACAGCCTAATGTAATCACTTACTTTCTGTTTGCTTTCATAAAGGGTTTTACATGCATTAAATGCTGTAATGAATCAGGTCCACGGATAGAGTTGCCTAAGACCCTCCCATCTGCGCCTCTTTTCAAACTTTCTTAATATTGCCGTGACTTCCAGGCGATCCTTTTGGATGCATTTATTGCGTACAGCTGTAAAGTGTTACCTACCGTTCAGTGTTACCTGAATAGCACACCGGGTGCCAATGCCACTTTCAAGCTGTGAAGAGCCCTCATAATACTACTGGCATTGTGGGTATTCACGACGTGCCATTCGGCACAATATCAGTGGTGTGATTTCTGCTCACTATAAGCCCGCTATCCCAGATCTCCCAGTCGCCGAGGCACGGCCGGTTCTCATGCTCCCTTAAAAGCCACACATGCAGGCTAAGAGTCTTCTACCGCCCAGGGCTGCGCAGCATCCACTTAGGCACTGACAGTGCTCGATAACCCAATCTCTAGGGGGCTTGTGGCGGAGACTGATCTAACAGGCTCACAGTGATGTGATGTGAGCCTCATGTCTGTGTCCATGGTGGGCATTTCATTTATTTCTCTCTCTGTCTGTAACTGCCAGAACAGCTGTATGTCTTTTGGAAAGCTCTTCCTTTGATATGTTTGGAGTGAAGGCGAAACCACTCATTTCTCACTAGAAGGATGGAGAATGAGCTGAAAGGTCTCTGTCTGCACTTCATAGAGACATAACAGTAGTAAAGAGCTTGGAGTGAGTGAATGTGTTCATGTATGATGAAATTAGTTTGCTGTTAGGGATGAGTGGACTGCTAGTTTCATCAATGATATTTGGGGAAGAAATTCCTCTGAAGTCATACTAATTATTAGCTTTAGTGTTAGTTTTTGGATGTGTATTTAGGGACTTCTTGTTTCTGTAGATAAGTTTGCCTTGTACTCTGGGCCTAATCACTGTCCCGCCGCTAGACATTAGTCTTTGGAGCCATCTTTGAGTGGAAGCTTTTTATAACCTTTATAAAACCTTTTTATAAATAAATCCAGTTTCTGCCAACCCAGATGTTAGCATTACCATGGGGCCAGAATCACAAAACATTCTTAAGCATAAAATTCTTCTTAACTGCTATTTTCTTCTTATTTTCTAACTTAAGAAAAGATAAGAATATTTTGTATTCCCAAAAACTTTTCTTAAGATTGTTTTTAAGAACACATTTAATAAGTATTCAGATTCCTGAAAAGAAGGTTCTTAAAAATAATCATGAATATCTTCTTAGTTATCCTCCAACCTCCAACCTGTCTTAAATCCCGAAAAGTGAGATGTTAAATGAATTTATTGGGTTGTTTCAAATTTTATGCATTACAAGATAACACAAGCTACTTATAATACATATTACTAGTTGCAGGAATGTGGATATCATTAAAACAGTGATCAGAGTGATACATGATGCTTTCTAGAGAGAGAGCAAGAAAGACAACTAAGGATCCGGCAACTCTTTCAATCTTTATTTCAAATCTACAAGTTGGAAAGTTTGAGTTAGAGTAGTTTGGAAGAGCATGAGTATAAACTCAACAAGGCTGTTTAAGCAGACTAATGAGTAGTTGAGTTTTCCTCTTCAGCGTGATGACGTTTAATGTCCTAGACAACCTCTGTCCAATTGACCCACTCTTTTAAGGCATGTTAAAGCTTGACAAAAATGACAGGATATTACTGATCTGTTTTATGTTGTAAAAATATTTTGAGCTTGTGTAAACCACAGACCATATTTCAGACTTTTAACCCAAAAAAAGACATAATAATTTAATTCTGAACGATGGAACTAGAAGTTCAAATATGATATCTCGTTTCCGGGGTTTAGGATTCATTCCAGCAGCACTCTATACTGTATATACAGTATATTACATGATAGAAATAATATAGATATTATGCCTGATTCTATTTTATTATAAATGGTATTTCGGTTTTCATAGATAATATTTATGGATCATCAAATGTAGGTATGTAATATAGTTTGTTTGACAAAATCTCAAGATCTCAACAATTAGGCTAGCCCAAAAGCTAAACAGTGTGCTAGCGTGCACCAAGGAAAAATGGCACCCCATGAAGGCCCAATAGTCTTCATCTTGTTCTGTATGTGTTCTGAGGTTCTGACTCCACTGGCATGGTGCATAATTTACCAATGATTGACGGTAATGATGGTCCATGACTACACTTGCTGCTCCCATTCCGTTCAATTCCATACTTTGAAAATGAAAATGCACAAAAGTTAATAAAAGACCCCACTAACCATTTTTATCTCTTGCTCCCTCTTTCACACACTAACACACATAGGCATACATGAAATAGCTGAGTGAAACGGAAGCGGGAACCTTCACGCCACTTGGCCGGCACATGTGGACAAGCCAGTGCTGACTGGCTGCTTCACTGTCACCGGCTGATAGCCAGGCTTTAATGGAAAAGATACAGCCCAGCCAAAGACTGGGAATCATTTCTACGATAAAGTTATATGTTCAGCCTTGAACAACTGCGAGATAATGTTTGGCTTCATTATAATTCCCAGTGTGTTTAAACAGGCAGCCCAGAATGCAAACAAAAGCAGATGAAATTTGAAAAGTATTATCAATATTGCAGATAGCGGATGCCCTTTCCAATCAGAAAAACCGTATCTCGCATAGCAAATTTATGGTTGACTAGTTCATTCGTTTCTATTAGCCTGTTGTATGTTTCTCTCTTCCTCATATATATTTATGTGGAATTTATGAGTGGGCCAAACAAACTGTCATTAGATATTCCTTTAATTCACTAAGCTGGACTGCTAAAGGTAGCTGGGTACATTTAAAAGGCATTAGTTTGCTTTGACTGATATTTTTCTGAACTCTCTCCAAAGGACCATCCGTCACGTGCCCCGGCCATAGTCCAGCTTGCTTGTTGCATCACTCTGCGTTTAAGTGTGTGTGTGAGTGTATGACGGATAGAGACCCTGTGTGTGTTTCTGTGAGTAATTCTCTCTGTGTGCACCACTGCGGCTCCTTCACACGCACTCAACGTATTCTGCGAGTCTCTTAATAGCAAGCTGCTGGAGCAAAATAATTGTCATTTTCCAGCCACTGGGCCTAAAGTCATATAACATAATGAAATGTCTAAAAAAGTGAGGGGGTGGGGGTGGTTTGTGTATATATATTTCTATGTGGTGCTTTGGCTTTGTCTCAATGCATGGGAGGTCTGCTGAATCAAATGCTGTGCCACTTGAATAATTTACTGCATACCTTGGAAAGGGGGTGTGCATGTGTGTATGGGTATTCAAGAGTGCCAGCAAGGTGAAATGTCTAAATATTGTATATGCCCACTCCAAAGTGTGTTTGTGCACGCTGTGATATATATCCTGGGGATCTTGATACAACATTCAATACGGTCCTGCTGGACAGATTAGGCTGCTAACAGAGGAAGCCAATGTGCGGCAGGAACCGGTGATATGTGCCTTAGCACTAAGTGTTCTGGGACAAGCTGATGGGTTGATTTAAGCCAGGGTGGGAGCAAGTGGAGATAAATGTTAGTGATGCTTCTCATTCTTTCTACTTCAGCAGATCCATCAACTGGTATTGAGGGTAATGAGTAAGGGGTGGAGGTGAACACATTAGAGAGGGCTGACCTTGCCCACAAAGAGTAAGAGCGTTTTAGATGCCCCATGAAGCCTGTCCCCCCACCTGTAAAGTCATCATAGGCATTGTGTGAGGTTTAAAGGTTCTTTTTTCAATGCAAGAGTAGTTGAAAAAATGAATGCGATGAATGCATTTCGGAGCACGTGTAGCCTGACATTTGGCCGATCGTTTCTATACAGACAGTTTTTAGGAAACCTTTTTCAAAACAATCAATATTTTTGCATGATACTTTGGTACCACTAGTGGTACAGGATCACCTTTAAAGATGCATCAAATTATGTTGCAATTACATAATTGCAAAAGCATATTGGTAAATTTCACAACACCTGTCATGAAGTGTTTAGTTAATATTTGAATCACAAAACCAAATGGAAAAATATATATAAAAAAATACTAATATTAATTAAAAAAAATAATTAAGAAAACTTTGCAAAATTAAAATGTTTTGATTAGTTTTATATATATATATATATATATATATATATATATATATATAGAGAGAGAGAGAGAGAGAGAGAGAGAGAGAGAGAGAGAGAGAGAGAGAGAGAGAGAGAGAGAGAGAGAGAGAGAGAGAGAGAGAGAGAGAGAGAGAGAGAGATTTTTTTATTTTTTTTTATTACATATTTTCACTTTATAGATCACTTTATAGATACATGTCAATTAACTCTCATTAGACTGTAGTAGGTTACACTTTATTTTAAGGTATCATTGTTACAGTGTAATTATATATTTAAGTACTGGGTAATATTAATTAACAACATGTACTTACTCTAGGGTTAGGGTATAGGATTAGGATTTGGTTGATGTTTAGTTGCATGAAATAATGCATATTTTACTGTTATTACTATGGTAAGTACATGTAACATATGTAACAAGGACACTGTAAAATAAAGTGTTACTCTGTTATAGACTGTTAGGTTAGGGTTAGGGGTTCGGTTAGTAGAATAAGTTGACATGTAGTTGAAAAGTTACTTATAGTCAGTGGAATGTCTTTTGTGGGACCATCAAAATAAAGTGTTGGCAGATATTAAGCAGACAGTCTACTTGTACTCTATTGACTGGTAGTTGACATGTAGTTGCAAAGTTACTTATAGTTAGTAAAATGTCTTAAGTGAACTATCGAAGTAAAGTGTTACCCAATTAAGCACATATTTCTAAATTTTCATTACTGTAATGCATCTGTATTGTCTTTCTCATTTTTAAAAAATGAGAAAAAATTAAAAAAAAAAATTAAAATTAATGATAGGTAGTACAACAAATTTAAGATGTATGTATTAATCTTTTATATTTTACAGTTAGTGAGAATAAAACTTTTGCATTACAATAATGAGAAGTGGGTTGTAAAATGAATACACAATCCAATGGTCCTAATAGAAGTCTTTATTTGCTTTATGCTTTTTCTTTTGTTTAGATTTTTGGGTTAAAATGCAACTTAGACACATCTTCATAACATTCACCTATATATGTGTTATGTATTCATAGAGTGCATAGCTTCATGACAAATGTAGTTATTCACTGGTTGCTGGTCTTGACGTCTGTGTAGGTGTGTGGGTGAGGACTGAGAGGTTGCTGCTCTAATGGAGACACAGGTTTATTGACAATGAAACGGTTTGGCTGTATCTGCAGTGGGCTGCCTGCTGCCTGTGATATACTGGAGCCAGAGTCTAGTCAAGGCTGGCATACACCATCCAGTGCTGACAGCAGCAGCCACACACACACACACACACACACACACACACACACACACACACACACACACACACACACACAGCTGCTCTGGAGCAGCATACAATTCTAAAACACTGTCTTACATACGCACACATATATACACTTTCAAAGATTCAGGCCAACCTGCTGGACATTAACAGAACAATTTTGGGCATAAATGTCCTTTCTCCGGCTATGTTGAATATTACTTTGAAATGTACCACTCTTGCATGGCAAAACACATCTGTCAGCCTTAGACTGCTCAGTTTTAGCAAGATATGAAAACAATAGATGCTCTGTTCTGGAACTTAGTGAGGCCTACAAGGGCAGCATTTTAAAGCAGCATAGGCGCAAATTTTAAGGTTACGTTTTATTGTGCCTATATAGGCAGCAAGGCGATACATAGGTTTTGAAACAGAGCTAGTTTCAGAGATCTAGGTGATATGTCATCAATTTAGTTTAGGAATGGACAAAATATCATTACCACATCAGCTGATTTTCGGATATATATTGGTTGATATTGGATATTCATGCATTCATGTTTATGTTTTACCCTTGCTGCCATCTAACACTTAAAATTCTTTTAAAGGAGACATATCATGCTTTTAAATCGTTCCTTTTTTACATATAAATCATACATTTGTAGTCTATATAAAGCGGAACTGCAATGCTTGGGTCTGAATTCCTCATTATTATAGCTTCCACAGGCCCCTTTTCTACCCCTTTTCTGATGTGTGTCTGAGAGCAACTCGTTTTGGTGCGGTCTCTTTAAATACAATTGAGACACTTCATACCCCGCCCCCTCTCCAGGATGCAGAGGTTACACTCGGTTCAACTCCACCCCGTTCGGCCTTTTTTGTAGTTTGATAGCAGAGATACGATTATCTAGCGGCACAGAAACTTTTTATTCACACGTTATTAACAAAATGTCAACAATGGAAGACTTGTCCAGCCAGCCTTACATGTTCGAGCCAGAGTCGGAGCCGGAGCGAGATGAAAATGAAGACGACGAGCCTGCAGAACAACGTCTTCATATGGATCGCAATGGTGTGTTACTGTATTTACACATGAAACTTTGGTCTTCCGACCTTTTACCACCGTGTCGATTTATTTTGATTAATATGTGCGAGGGAGAGAGAGCAAGACAGCATCTAGTTTGGAGACTGTGTCTTGTTTTCACTTTCGCCTGGCTCCGAAGAGAGAGAGCGTGCGTGCGCGCGACCGGGTCTCTCTCTCTCTGCTTGTTCTTTCAGTTAAACATGCGCCCTGTCACAAGCGCGGAAGTTCATCTACATTAGACGGTGTAATGAAGCGTGTGGGTTACTACATCCAACAACCGAACATTTTAACTTACCCTCTCGTAACTTCTGCATCCTTTAGCTTGGACTACAAAATTGCAGCGAGAAATGAAAATGGCGGATTGCTCGAAGTGTTGGGCTGGAAGTCAATGTCCTTATTTGGCAGTTCCGCTGCAAATACTGTGACGTAATAGTTCACAAAACGTCATAGATAACAGAAAAATCGGAACAGGTTGAAAAATAAGGCCAAAACAGAATATAAAGATATCAACGAAGCACCTGAAGAGAATAATTTCAACTTTTCTGTACTTCTAAACACTCCAAATATACAACAAAATGCATTTAAGGGCTAAAAAAGTGGATTTAGCATGATATGTCCCCTTTAAAACACTATTAATAAAATAACACTTTTACATGCATTTTATATAAATATAGGCTACATTTTTATATGGTGCATTCTAATTTTGTGATGCCTTAATATACTTGTAGCTTTTGAAAATAATTGATGTTTCTTTTTATTGATGTTTTCTTTTTATTGACCATTTATCAGTTTTAGCCATAACATAAGAATTTTTTACATTTTTTTATATCACTGCATCCCTAATATTTTAGTTAATGTTGCCTCTGCCAGGTTTCATGCACTGTTTGCTTAGTTTTGAAACATAGACTAATTGCATAAGTTATGTACTTCATCAGATCTTCATAGTGTATGCAATGATTAAAAATATTGCCAATTTTGAATAATGATATTTCTTAATAATAATAATATTAGCAAATAATTGAATAGTGTTTAGTTGTTGTTGTTGTTATTACCAAACACAATAATATGCAAAGTAAAGTCAGGATTAATGACAGAGTAATGGTTAGCAGATGTTTATTGCAGGCAGTATGAGAGGGATACATGTGGAATACGTCAGTGACTTGTATCATTTACAAGTGTTGTGCAATAGCAGCTTTATTTTCTTTAGATATTAAAGAACCATTGAAGGCTAGCAGTGTTTTGTGGCGACTGCCCTTGTAATCTTTATTAAAGGTCATCTTTTACACACACGCCTCGCGCTGGGTGTTCTTCATATATATAGTCTGTCTCCATGTCAGATTAAAAAGGAAGTAAGGGCTTGCAAGAAGAATAAAGAACTCTTTCCAAGAAGTATTAGTTCCTTTTTAATTTTAGCGGGATGAGGAACCCAGAATTTAAATGAAAGAATCGGTTTTCATCCAGCTAATAGTAATCCATAATCCAGCCAACGTGTCTTAACCACAATGTGGTTGGTCTGATTAACTTTAATGCTTTTCCTCTCAATTTATTGAAATGTTGGAATGAGCACATTTGGTTTGAAAGTCTCTCTCTCCCTCTGTCGCTCTATCTCTCTCTGTGAGCGAGAGAAAGATAGACTGTGAAAGTGAACGAGAGGAGGGGTGGAGAGGGAGAAAATATAACTTTAAGAGCAGGATGGCACAGTCATTAAATATGTTTCATTCCCTCAGACAATGGGGGGTATGTGAGCCCATCGAAGATGCATTTTAAGGATAGTGTTGGCTCTTTAATATTTCAACCGATTTAAAAAAAAAAAAAAAAAACGTCAGAGAGAAAGGGCAAAAATGCTAGTTGGAAAAAAAAATAATTAAACAGGCGAGTTTCATTTTCTGCCACACTTCAAATGAATTTCTGTAATGATCTCAAAACCTGCGAAAGGCAAATCCAATCAAACAATATCTAGTGGGTTTCATTTTCCCCTGCATAGCGATGACCCCCTTTGTCAAAGGGTGAGCCGGGGAGACTGTAGGTCGCCATAGCCATCCAAATGAAGGAGACAATTTAGCGTAGTTAAAGCTATTATCCCACTACTGTGTGTGTGTGTGTGTGTGTGTGCGTGCTTCTACGCCTGTGTCGACGCTATAGCTTTAACATTTTGGGGCTTTGATATGAGTCATTGTAAATGATGCCACGGAAGGTCAATTGCCGAGTTCAAAATGGCTGATGGAGGGAGGGAAAAATATTATGTTGTTTTTCTGCTTTCATGCTTCTGCTTTTTCATCCCTCCCAGTCTCTCCAGACGCAACACCGCATTTATTTAAAAAAGCGAACATTTATTCAGTCAGCCTGTGTCATTAATATAATACTGCATAAATAACACTCAGGTCTCTGTGTTTGAAGAGTGTGACATGAGCCCATTGTTTTTACTCTTTTTACCTTTAACCATTTGGCGGGTAATCACGCATAAGAAGGAAGAATAAGCCACGAGTGAATGAGCAGCAATGGTCCACTGACCTTTTACTGCTCATTATTGGACAACCCGAAAAGAAAAGAAAAAAAACAAAGAAAAAAAAATCTCCTAAATCTTCAGGGAATCTTTAATCAGTGCACTCAATGACCGTTATTTTTCTTTTTTGATTATTATTATTTCTGTGGCCATTGTCCTGTGGCTGTGCGACTCACAATATTGTTGCATTCAATGTGCGGAGGAGAGGAAGTCTCAGGACGGATGTTGGAGGTCTGACTCTGAGGTTGTGGTAATCTTTGTCACCGGGGGGCACTCTGCTGCGCTTGGCCTTTGGGCCTGCAGGTGTGCAGTCCTCCACTCTCTTACAGGGAGCATCAAGAGACTCATTGCACAACTACGCACGCCCCCATATGTATATATGTAGATGCTTACAGAGAGTTAGAGAGAGAGAGAAGGTCTGTGGTTCTGGAAACTTTCGAGATCACATTACTAGAAGTACTAAAACTTCATAATATGACAGCACACACACACACACACACACTCTGGAAAATATGCCAAACAAGCATTACACTAATCACTACTTTGAAATAGGGAGGCTATTTATATATTATGCATTGTGCACTATGTGCAGTCCTGGGAGAGAAGAGAAAAGAAAAATTGATATCAGATGAAAATGAACACTCTGTAAAGCACATTAACTATCTCAGGTTTGGGAGCACATGCTGACTGCCAAATGGGACACCCCTGTGGAAAGCAAAATGGTCTCTCCCACAATTAATGTGGCACACCTGTGATGGTTGATAAAGACTGCCGCACTGTGCACAGGTGTGGAACATTAATTCTGGGGGTGTTCCTTGAAAAGACGAGCCCCCCTCCACCTCTACCACCAGCACCTCTCCGCCCTCCACCCTCTCCTCCCCCACCTTTGGAGAGCGAAAAAGCGAGAAAACAACGCTGCCGTTCATTCGGAGTGATCTGTGTGCAAAAGTATGCAAATGAATATGCGGCATGCTAATCAATCCTGTCCTTCACACAGACTGAAGGGGAAGAAGAAGTATGGAGAACGATGGAGTGAATCGGGCCTGAGAGGGAATATGGGACGAGGGAAATTAGCTAGGATTTGCTTTTTTCAACATGTTTATGTTGCATTGGTCACCTATTCCAGATAGATAGTGATCAATGTGGCCAAATCTATCCGGTTGTTCATACACTGCCGCTTGACGTCGATAAGAATTTTTTTTTTAAATGATTATCTTATGCTCAATGGATTTATTTGATTAGAAACACTGTAAAAACAATACTATTTTGACATTATTATAAAAAAAATATAAAAAAATAAAAAAATAAATATATATATATATATATATATATATATATATATATATATATAGTATATATGTATTTATTTATTTATTTATTTTTTCAATACATTTCTTAAATGTAATTTCTATTTTGATGTCAAAGCTGAATTTTCAGCATCAGTACTCCAGTCTTTGGTGTTACATGATCCTTCAGAAATCATTATAATATGCTGATTTGTTATGCAATAATTGTTTCTTATCATTATCCATCGTGATACAATTTTTTTCAGGATTATTAAAACATAGAAAGTTCAAAAGAACAGCATTTAATTGAAATATTTTGTTTATTTTTTTGCAAATACACAAAAAGTCTCTTCTGTCAATTTTGATCAATTTAATGTGCTGAATAAAAGTATATATATATATATATATATATATATATATATATATATATAGACCCTAAACATTTAAATGGTAGGTTACGTAATCTTCTTTTAAAGAGATCCCTAATTTCCATGTAAGCATGCAGTCAAGGATAAGATGCAAGTGTGGAGCAAGTGCGAATAGACTCTTCTGCCCCTCTTAGGCTGTGTTCCAGTCCAAAATAGTCATGCCCTTCAATCGCTAACTTCCCGTCCGTTTTGTGACCCAAAATGGGGATGAGTGCCCAGACTGCCCACTACTGGCGGAACCTTTGCAATAGGCTGAATTGGAAGCCCTTAATAACTTAGAATCCACTATGGGGGTTGATTTATAATTTATTTGTTTTCCTTACGAAATTGTTGTGTGTTTGAGTTGTTTAATAAAATTTTTTTTTAAAAAGTAATATATCAGAGTTGTTTGTGGTGGCGTCACAATCGTGTTGCATTGTGGTATATGGAGCTGCCTGAAGTGTACATATGAAGTAGACTCGCTCCCTCGGTCAAAATCGAGGGAGTGAGGGTCTGTCCATATAAACTTCCCTCGTCCACTTCACGAAGTGGAAGGCACTTCAAAATGGCGGCAGGGATTCCCCCGAGGGGAAGTGCTTAGGGAAGTTTGCAAGTGCGTGTCTAAAAATGGACTGGAACGCATCCTTGGTTACTGTTTCTAACTCAGACAAGCTTTACAGAACATCCTTTAGGAATGATCTGGAGGTGTGTGTAGTAAAACATTGGTTGTAGTCAAATTTGCTCATATAGTGGTAAACATTGATTGAGTGTTGGGCTGGAATGATATTGTAACATTCCAAAGCATTTTATCACTTTATCTTTTTCTTTTAAACAGATTGGTAAATTATGCAGTAATATTATGTAGAATCTGGAGACTGCACATCAGAATCGAGATGCATGTTTATCGTAGCCTCATTTGAAAGTGATTATAACTGATAGTCAACAGAACTGTTCTTAACATTTCTACAGCGCATTCACAATGGTGCTTCAAAAGGTTTTGTTACAACTGACATAATAGTGTCATGAATCAGCATGTAAATTAAGTGAAGTAACATTATTAGAGAAAATATTATTTTTTTTAACGATACATGTTTTTTTGGAAATGAAGAGTGACAGTTTAATCCACAGCAGGCAAGTGACCCGTAAACAACATTTTAACATATTTTTGGATAATTTCCCAGACATTTGCATTTAAAACTATCCAACTAATCCTCATAGACATATTAAAAAGAGCAAAAGCTTGCCTGAAAAAATAGCATACAAACAGCAGTTGCTAAGGTTATATTAGTCAGTAACATTTTTAAGGCAAGGCTTATTATTCAAGAGTCAACTGCCAGATTGGGCAAAAACAACGTTCAGCTGGCATTTGTTAGTTTGCATATAGCAGGAGAATAGAAAAATTATGATTTATATCCATTTTGCAGAGACACATTTTTGTGATAAATAGTACCTGGCATTAGCAAAGGAGGAAAGAGAATTCAGTTTGGCTTACAGATCAGAGGACTTCTGAGAACAAGAGTGAGAAATGGAGAAAAAAGGGGCGTGTGACTTTGTATTTGGGCCAGTAGATGTCCCCTCACAGCAGATCACTGGCGTCTAGACTCAGTAGCAGTGTTAGCACACACAGGAGCATCAGATGCAATTCAGTGTGAGTGCATGGGAAAAAAAATAGATATACATGCGTTTGTGTTGTACGGTGCACAGAGACTTCTGTGGTTATTAGTGAATGCATCGTGTTGTGGGTTAAACCATACATCAGCAAAGTGTGAATTTTATCAAATAATCAGAGTATTGAACCACTGCCTGCCCACTATAGTATTGACTGAAGAGTGTGAAAGGGGTAATAAATTACTACATGGAGAGTGGGAGCGCGTGTGTGTGTGTGTGTGCGCACGTGTGCGTGACAGATTCTGTGGTGATCTCAGATGTCACAGAGCAGCAAACCACAACCTGCATTATAGCTTCCCAACCTCTCAGCATGAGCATCTGCAATATTACGAATGCTAATATAACGCTAAACTGATTAATAATTAAACAATTACGGTCATGAATCAATAACTTCTGCACTTTTTTTTCATTTGTAAATTACAGCAAATAAACAAGGACAGAGAATTACAAAGTCAAATTTGCAAAGGGAAAAAAGTCATATCCGTTTCATCCGTCTATAAAATTAGAGAGGAAAAAATAAACATTAAAAATGCTCTTTGTGAAAGTTTTCCTCTCTTCAATTAGCAAAAGTAGACCACTATCTGTTTTTTTAACATGTTTTTTTTTTCTGAATAAAATTGGTTTAGTTTCTCCCCCCCTCAAACGCGATCTATTTTGCAATGAGAGCAATAGACAAGCTCTTTCCAAACAAACTCTTACTGTGTGAGCCGTCCCCAACGGGATGTTATTAGACACTTGTGAAACGACATAATAGCACCGTCTGTTTCCAGTTAATAAGTATCATTGCTTAATACAATACACTTGCCAGCAGAGACAAGTGAGTCCTGACATGTAATAAAGTGGTGTTACATAGATTTATTTCACAGCATTAGGCTCTATAAAACTTCCATGACTAAAGCAAATGAAGCCACTTTTAGGCAGGTGCTGATAAGATGATATTACGGCTGTTTGCATTAGCTGATATTGTGCAGTGTGCAGTTGAAACGAATGTGATGAAACAAAATCATTAACGTGTGTGTGTGGGTTTTGACTGTGTTTTTAATGCCTTTACAGTCTCTCTCACTCGTCCCTCTCAGATGCCACTGCGGTATGTTCACGGGCAAGGATGAAAACATAAACAAATCTCCGATAAGAAATATGACATGGATATCAGCATGCAAAAGAAGCTGAAAGCTGGGAGCGCAGACAGTCAGATTAATGATAAATTACAAGGACTAGCCTTGTTTATAGTAGTAATTTTCCCTCCCTGCACCTGCTCGCTTTCCCCCTGGCCTAAAGCTGCCGCTCACTCTCTCCCCTCGTCTCTATTCCTCCCCTCCATCGCATCATCATGCACCCATCCTGGCGCCGTGTGGCGATACCGAACCACCGTGACACAGCAGTGGTGTTTACAAATTTAGATTTAAAATTTGGAGAAATAATTGTAACACTTTACAATAAGGTCCCATTATCCATTGAATAACTAACAATACATGTGCTACAGTATTTATACATCTTTGTTAATGTTAATTAATAAAAATGCAGCAGTTCATGTTAGTTTGTGTTAACTAAAGTGGTTAATGTTAACAAATGGAACCTTATTGTAAAGTGTAACAAAAAATGTATATGTAAATTTGCAAATGTATAGTTGGGACTGTCAAAACCAAAGATAGAGATGCGTAACGGCCCTTCTGTACGTGTATGCCGGTAAACTTCATTTAATATTAATATTAACACATACAACTTTTGATTTTAATACTGTATTAGTAAATGTTGAAATTAACATTAACTTAGAATAATAGATGTATTTTTCATTGTAAGTTCATGTCAACTAATGTCTAAATAGATAGATGCATCTGTGGGTGATAAAGAGAGAGAGATGCGGTAAAGGCCCTTGTGTGCTTGTAAGAAACACGTATGTCGGCGAATATTGACGTAATGCTTCATTTTAATACCAATTACACGTGTGGCTCCGCAAAATACACAAATAATACAAGCGTCGCTCGGGCCTGAAGTGCTGCATTAAATGCAAAGAGGAGGCTGAGGGCAAGAGTAGTCAATATGAAGTAGCAGAGACCAAACCCCCACACCTCATTACGCCAATTGTGAATGTTAATTCTAGTGGCTTTATTAGTTCGAATTAGGCAGCGAGAGAGAGACTTGCTCTTTCATTGTTCATTACCGTGTTTGGCTGCGCCTTGTAACTTGCAGTCACTGAATGGTCAGAAGAAGGAGGGGTGGCTGCGGTACGTCTGAGTGGCTATTGTCTAAATCGTAATTATATTTTTATTATAAGCAAGCTCCGGGCTTCCGAGTCTATACAAAGCAATTTCCAATAAAGAGCGCTACAGGCAGAAAGTGTTTACATACAAAATGGTAAGAATACACTAACAGCGTTTGGTGTTAATAAGCTATAATCACTCACCTAATTTAATCTGGTTGCCATGGAAAACAAATGACACTTGAGGTCTAAGAGAACACGGGAGGAACTGTGCGCGAGCGCCATAGGTGTGTCTCGCTTTTAATGAGAAATTAGAAAAGATTGGTAACACCTCCCGTCTTTCCGGTGTAACGGTGCAAGCACCTGCCCCGTTCGCTTTGCATAGGCAGATAGGTGTGTGTGAGCAAGGGTGCGGGATGTCCACCTGTGCCGTCAGCATGGCTGTGCTCCTCAGAAATAGAAAATTGAGTGGGAATTGGCCTAATTGTACGGAATGATTGATGCCAGTGGAAACCACATTAAAAACACAAAATGTTCCCTCTGTTAGCCACACACGCCATTCTCCGAGCAAATTTACTCCCCAGACAACAAGAGCCTGTGCTTTTAACTGCACGCAAGAGAACAGAAGGGCACTCTAGCTAACCATGGGAGTATGCACTTACAGAAAAAGGGAATCCAAGCACAGGCCAAGTCGATAAGGGGGGCACCTGCCGCGTGTGCGTGAGTGTGCGTGTGTGTGCTCATATGGTTGCTGCTCTGATGGACGGATGCGAGCATGGGTGAACGTCCATCTCTGTTGCTCTGTTGTTCAGGAGCGGTGTGTGATGAAAGGTGAGTGATGATAATCATAATCAAACCTCCCACCCACACACATACAGACGGGGTCTAATAAGTGGAGGTTTATTCACGGCACACAACACATGCAAGGACGCTTTGTTTAATAAATTGCGGATATATGGCGAACATCTGGATGTCCACGTTTTTAAGTATCTGTCCTCCACCGCTGAGAAGTGAGGGTTGCGCTCTAATATAACAGTTTAGAGCTATATCTTTTTAGGTGACCGGAACAGCCCCTGCACGTAGCCGCTGATGGTCGGAGAAATAGTATAATTGCATAATTAGAGAATAAAGAATAAAGATCTCTCCCTCACCCTCAGGGCCTGAACTTAATTCACCCATGATTCTAAGCTTCAGACTGCATTGTGCACTTAAAATCACTTTGATACTTAAAGGGTTAGTTCACCCAAAAATGAAAAATCTGTCAGTAATTACTCACCCTCATGTTGTTCCAACCCCGTAAAACTTTCGTTCATCTTCGGAACACAAATTAAGATATTTTTGATGAAATCTGAGAGCTGGCTCACTCCTTCATAGGCTGCTAGGTAATCACTATCTGCCATCCCAGTTAGTAAAGTTAGTAAAGACATTGTTAAAATAGTCCAAGGGACTACAGTGGCTCAACCTTAAGTTTATCAAGTGGCGAGAATACTTTTTGTGCGAAAAAACAAACAAAAATAACGACTTTATTCAATTATTCATTTTCTTCTGTGTGGGCCTCTGAGTGAGTTCACGTAGTGTAACAGTGTACATATACATATACATATACATGTAACATATATATATATATATATATATATATATATATATATATATATATATATATATATATATATATATACATATATATATACATATACATGTGTGTATATTAGGGTGCATCAAAAAACACAATTCTTGAATTTTGATATGGCTGGGTGCTAAAAGTGTTCCAATATATGTAGAAACAACACATGCAAAATATTTTTCCAGTACATGATGATTTAGGGGTGCCACCACACATCTGTTTTTGTTGGATAAAGTGGTTAACAGTGCTCAATGGTCGCTCAGTGGAGATCTGAGGTAAACAATACTACAGCTCAAGAAAACTGAGGTGATCTTTCTGTTTGAGGTGATCTTTCTGTGTTGGGTATGTATTATTACATGTTACTATCATATCTGTAGTTGTGTCTTTGTATACTTATTTATCATAGTCATTTAAGTCATATTTATAGGTATTTGGTGCTCATTACATCTAGCTAACGTTAGCTAGCAACAGTTTGCTAACCACAGTTAGCTATCTATGTTAGCTAAGCTATTAAGCTTAACATCAACAGTATTTTAGAGTGGACAATGTCATATTCAGAGTATATAGTGGGGAGAACAAGTATTTGATACACTGCCGATTTTGCAGGTTTTCCTACTTACAAAGCATGTAGAGGTCTGTAATTTTTTATCATAGGTATTCTTCAACTGTGAGAGATGGAATCTAAAACAAAAATCCAGAAAATCACATTGTATGATTTTTAAATAATTAATTTGCATTTTATTACATGACATAAGTATTTGATCACCTACCAACCAGTAAGAATTCCGGCTCTCACAGACCTGTTAGTTTTTCTTTAAGAAGCCCTCCTGTTCTCCACTCATTACCTGTATTAACTGCACCTGTTTGAACTCGTTACCTGTATAAAAGACACCTGTCCACACACTCAGACTCCAACCTCTCCACAATGGCCAAGACCAGAGAGCTGTGTAAGGACATCAGGGATAAAACTGTAGGCTTGCACAAGGCTGGGATGGGCTACAGGACAATAGGCAAGCAGCTTGGTGAGAAGGCAACAACTGTAGGCGCAATTATTAGAAAATGGAAGAAGTTCAAGATGACGGTCAATCTCCCTCCATCTGGGGCACCATGCAAGATCTCACCTCGTGGGGCATCGATGATCATGAGAAAGGTGAGGGATCAGCCCAGAACTACACGGCAGGACCTGGTCAATGACCTGAAGAGAGCTGGGACCACAGTCTCAAAGAAAACCATTAGTAAAACACTACGCCGTCATGGATTAAAATCCTGCAGCGCACGCAAGGTCAACCTCCTGCTCAAGCCAGCGCATGTCCAGTCCCGTCTGAAGTTTGCCAATGACCATCTGGATGATCCAGAAGAGGAATGGGAGAAGGTCATGTGGTCTGATGAGACAAAAATAGAGGTTTTCGTTCTAAACTCCACTCGCCGTGTTTGGAGGAAGAAGCAGCATGAGTACAACCCCAAGAACACCATCCCAACCGTGAGGCATGGAGGTGGAAACATCATTCTTTGGGGATGCTTTTCTGAAAAGGGGACAGGACGACTGCACCGTATTAAGGGGAGGATGGATGGGGCCATGTATTACGAGATCTTGGCCAACAACCTCCTTCCCTCAGTAAGAGCATTGAAGATGGGTCGTGGCTGGGTCTTCCAGCATGACAACGACCCGAAACGCACAGCCAGGGCAACTAAGAAGTGGCTCCGTAAGAAGCATCTCAATGTCCTGGAGTGGCCTAGCCAGTCTCCAGACCTGAACCCAATACAAAATCTTTAGAGGGAGCTGAAAGTCCGTATTGCCCAGCGACAGCCCCGAAACCTGAAGGGTCTAGAGAAGATCTGTATGGAGGAGTGGGCCAAAATCCCTGCTGCAGTGTGTGCAAACCTGGTCAAGAACTGCAGGAAACGTATGATCTCTGTAATTGCAAACAAAGGTTTCTGGACCAAAAATTAAGTTCTGCTTTTCTGATGTATCAAATACTTATCTCATGCAATAAAATGCAAATTAATTACTTAAAAATCATACAATGTGATTTTCTGGATTTTTGTAAGTGGGAAAACCTGAAAAATCGGCAGTGTATCAAATACTTGTTCTCCCCACTGTAGATGTCTCATGTGTATTGAGAGTAGCATTGTAGTTGTTACAGTAAATTAACAGGGTAAGGCCACGTGAACATGTCCCATTGACCTCCATTCATTTTGTCTATCGGACAAATAAATGGAGAATCTTGAAAGTTGAATTCTGAGAAATGTCCAAGTTGCCCAAAGTGCAAACAAACAACTTTTACTTTGATTACCCTATAGAACATGTTACTGTATAAAAGTTCACTGTACTCAACATTTCCAGGTCAACCTTTTGGCAATTAGACAAAAAAGTGCACATTTTTAGAAATTTTGCCAAAGTTCATGTGTTAGGTGGCACCCCTAAATCTCAATGAAATTCCTCAAAACTTTGCAAAAGTCATTTTTATGTTAATTGGAACAAAATGCAATGCCAGCCAAATTGATATTTTGAAATTAAAATTTCCCATTCAAATTTGATGCACCCTAGTGTATATATATATATATATATATATATATATATATATATATATACATTAGTGGTGGGCCGTTATCGGCGCGTTAACGCGAGACTCTTATCGTGCGATAAAAAAAATATCGCCGTTAATCTATTCTCCAAGTTGGGTTGGGAGCGTTGGGAGCTGGCTCAAGCTACACAAGCTATGATGACGCAATCTACCCGCGGCCGCGAGGAACACCCGGCTGCAACGCATCATATTCGTCGTCATCTTAAGTAAACACGGCTGAAAGGGAAAGCTGGTGTAAAAGATCGGTGCAACATCCATTATTTGGACTTGGTTTGTATTTAAGCCGTCCGACGTAGACTGTGTGGTGTAACAGTTCGGTAAATTAACACATGACTAATCCGTTCTACCACCTCAAATTCAAAACGAAACATATCACTGAATACCAGCGCGCGCATATTATTCCCAATATATCTTAGTGAGTGGTGTAGCACATAATCTCTTTTTATTAAAAGCGCCCGATTTTAAGAATCGTTGTTGTGTTTCTTTTTAACTGAAAAGACATCGACAATATTCTAATTTTAAATTTGGGGTTTCATAAGCTCCAAGCCATAATAAACATTAGACCTACTTAAGTCTCTGCACTTACATTTTATTTATCTGCAAAATTATGTTGTATACTTAAAGTTTTGTACAATATATCTTCTCAAAACTACATACACCCTTTCAAAAAAACAAAAAACAAAAAAAACAAACAAACAAACAAACATTTAGCAGTTGTTTAGCAGGGTCTGTGTAACCTGTTCTGAAATGGTTTTATTATAATATCGTTATCGCAAGAGGCTGCAATGTATATCACAATATGGATTTTAGGCCATATCGCCCATCCCTAATTGATAGCCTATAGTAGTTGATAATAACATAGGCCTACCTAATGTTGCCTACGGACGGTAACAGTACAGTAGTAACCTTTTACAGTCTATGAGTAGAACAGCTTTCTCAAGCAGTTTGTGATGCATTTTGGAAACAGGAGATGAGCCCCTGGTCTAATGCGCCACCTGGCTTGAGAAACCCGTTCTCAAAGACTTACTTTTATAGTCATTATTTGGGTAGCACACATATTCTGAATGCCTTCGGCAGAATTCAAATGAGCCATTTTAATCTAGATTAATCTAGATTAATTTCAAAATTAATCTAGATTAATCTAGATTAAAAAAATTAATCTATGCCCACCTCTAATATACATATATATATATATATATATATATATATATATATATATATATATATATATATATATATATATATATATATATATACACATATATACATACACATATATATATATATATATATATATATATATATATATATATATATATATATATATATATATACATACATACACACACACACACACACACACACACACACACACACACACACACACACACACACACACACACACACACACACACACACACACACACACACACACAGGGCTCGACATTAACGCTTAACAGTGTAATAGGAACCCAGTAATGGACACCAAAAACATGTGTGGCCCAATTAAACAGAGGCTAATTTAATATTTATTCAAACATGCGAAATTATGAAAAATCCTAAACCAAATATATAACATTAATGGAAAAATTAAACAAAAAAGGGAAAAATCTTATCCAAAAACATCCAAATTAGATTCAAAAGCAATAATGCCAAATGCAAATTTTCCAAAAAATAACTTCCTCAAAAAAACAAAAATGCCCTTTAAAGGTACAGATATGAAAATATGCAGATTTAAATATATCAAAGCTGATTGAACACTGATGAGAATATTGCTTCAGAATAAATTATATTTACAACACAATTTCTTTTTTCTCCAGACAAGCAACTTTTTTACTCGGACAAGTGAATAACAGATTTACACATGAAATAACACATGAAAATGCTTAAAGGGGTGGTATAATGCCCTTTTCACAAGATGTAAAATAAGTTTCTGATGTCCCCAGAGTGTGTATGTGAAGTTTTAGCTCAAAATACACCACCAATATTTTTATATAGCATGTTAAAATTATCACTTTTTGAGGGTGAGCAAAAACGCACCATTTTTGTGTCTGTCCCTTTAAATGCAAATGAGCTGCTGCTCCCATCACAGAGGGCGGAGCTTCAAGAGCTATGTGTGTTTGTGTGTTATCAGCTCCGATTACCTTACACAGACACACACTGAAAATTTCAAAACCTTTTGGCCTTTTATGTTCAAACCAGAGTCAGACAATGATGGAGAGAATCAAGAAGAAGTGACAACACGTAGCATGCAACAGGACATTTCTGAATGGTTAGTTGATGAATTTATATTGCTGATGTGGAGTTAACTATCTTCTAGTCATTGATTAGCATAATCTGTCATGATAATCTATAAATCACGTTCCAGGGGTGGGGTTTATGTAAATTCTAGGATTGGTGATGTCACTAACCCTGGAGGAATGTTGTGTAGTCCCTACCAGCCATTTGTTGTAGTCCTTAAAAAACGATTTCTTTAAAAGGAAATATCTTCCTTTGCTTTGAACTTTGCAGATGTTGTTTATGCTCAAACAGCAACATTACACACTAACTAAAGTTAGAAAAGTGAAATCAAAATCAACCACCCCTTTAATCTCGAGCCCTGATTTATATATATATATATATATATATATATATATATATATATATATATATATGTGTGTGTGTGTGTGTGTGTGTGTGTGTGTGTGTGTGTGTGTTATTATTATTATTATTATTATTATATTTATTTCTTTTTATAAGTGGAGTATTTTATTTGATTCAATTTTATCAAATTTATTTTTATATCTATATGTGTGTGTGTGTGTGTGTGTGTGTGTGTGTGTGTGTGTGTGTGTGTGTGTGCATGGTCACTTCCCCTTTTACATTTATATCACCTTTGCTGTCAGTTAACACTTACTTAAAGTCCATCTTTAAAAACACTAACAATTTAATACTGTGAAATGTAATCTTTGGCAAATCTCAAAATGATTATCCATGTTTCTTTTTTTTCTTTTTGTTTTGTATATTATAATGCTGCTGTAACGACATATTACACACACAGGAGTATATTAGGTCCTGGGCACGGGAGTTTTATTGAACAGGAAGTGGAGGAGCAACAAAGGTGAGTATTCAGGTAGGATAGTCACAGTTTCATCATAATCAATACTTGTTTCAGAAACGTTGGATATATAAACAACTCAAGGTTAAATAAGACAGTCTTTCAATCAAAATAGCATCCAAAGAGGTAAATAAAAACATAAGGCTTCCGAGCTTATGCTCAGAGGAACAAACAGAGTCACTTATCTGAATAATATATCCTTGAGATGGTAAGTCCACACACACGGATGCAGAGAGTCCAGAACATAAACTAAATAACAGGAACAGTTAAGTATCCAGGTAAGTTGACCGAACAAGAGTCTAAGCACATTACTAATCCAAAGAATCCATAAAGACAGCAAAATCACAGGAATATGTAAGAAATACAAACAAATGTCTATGGAAACAACACTCAGACTAGACAACGAATGACTCAATGAGTTTGCTTATAAATCGAGTGCTAAAGGCTGAGGTAATGTGCATCAGGTGTGTATCCTTAAAACTAAAATGCTAATCTGGGAAAAACTAGGAGAACAAAGGCAAAGAGGAACTAAACAAGAAACGGGAAGTGCTGAAACAAGTGGAACAGAAAATACACTTCAAAACAAAAGTCCATAAATAGAACCAGAAAACCCCTGAACCATGAAAACTGTGATACCTAAAATGGATTTATTTTAATTTTTAATAATTTACTTCTAAGAAAATGGTATCAAATTTTAATATGTTGACTATAACCATGACAAAAAATGTGATTTTTCATATCATGCATCCCTAACCCATCCTCTTACTGCATAATGATGTTTCTAATGGAGTTTGTGCATAATTTGAGTTTGTTTTGAACTACTGTGACAATAGATGTTCAGCATAGACATTGCTCTGGCTTGAAAACTTGCATTGTGACCGCTGTATGTCCTCCAAAGTCTTTTTATTTAAGAGAGAGAAAAGTTCATGTTAATATTATTGGCCAGCCAGATCTGAATCTGGATGCAACACATGGGCAAATGTGAGGTTTGTTAAAAGAATGAAAAACAGTCTTAAAGAAAGAGGACAAGGTGCAGAGATAAAGGGAAAAAACAGCAGTGGTCCTTTTGACCGTGATTGTGGTTTCCCACCAACACCCTCCACACAGATGCCTATCAGTCTCCACGCTCATGCTATGTGCACTGTCTGCTGTGGAAGCAATATACACCAATACCATTCCCCACATTTTCATAATTATTATTTCCAGGGGAGTCATTGGGGTCTTCTATAAGGAAATGTAAGTGATGGGCATTTAAAATGGCTTTTAAATCATGCAGGAGAGGGGGAGCCCTTTCAGAAATAATTGTGTCAAACAGCTTTTTCACCTTTTGCGAATCAATATGCACACTTATTCATAAACTGACGACTATCCATCAAAAGGCAGCGCTGCTTTTTAATATACATCCTTGCATTTTAATGGGCTACTTTAGCAACAATGCTGCAGACAACAATATGAGAGTGTTATATTCCTGCAAAATCGGTGATCCTGAATCTTTGGCAGGAGAGCATGCTCAGACTAGCTACACCTCATCTCTATTTCACCTTTGTTCGCACAAAACACACATACACACGTTTGTTTTTATATCATGGTGCGGCTTTCCATTGACTTCTATTGTTTTCATAGTGAGCTAATGATATTTTATATCCTAAGCTTGACCCTCACACAATCCTTTTTGTATTTTCATTAAGACATTATTTAGTATGTTTTTTTATCTGTTTTCTTTATGGAAACAGTTGGCTGGTAATTTCAGATTTTACAATCCCTGCCCCACATACATTGCTTATCCTTCAGTTTGCATGTATAATAATGTGTGTGTTTCTGTGTAGTTTTAATAATTTAGTTTTTAAATCATCAGATCATGCTTCCATGTTTTTTATTTTTTTGTTCCTTTCATTGTCCACAAACTCATCATTCATCTATTTCTGCAATTAAGCCCATAAACGGGACTAAAGAAGAGGTAGTCTATTCATTTACTTTTTCATTAAAATTATAGGCACACATGGAGCTTTGGGGTTTATGTATTAAATAATGCATAATTTCATAATTATATAGAACGTATAGATTTCTTAAATGGGATACTAGGCAAAATGGTGACTTTAATTAGATCATTGTATAAAATATCTCCAGGGTTTGATGAAACAATGTTAAGGATCTTGCCAAGGATGTAATGTATGTTCAAACAGATAATGAATCACAAATAGGTTCTTATTTTACCTTTTTTGTCTTGTGCTGAAACATCCCATTATGTATTTATTAAATTTCATAACCACATATAAAATAGAATCTAGGGAGCACATGTTTGCCTGCTAACTATGACAAGCTATATTGCAGTGTATTGGGCTTCAGAAATATGTTGATTTGTATAGAAATTGTGCTTTGAACACAATGACAGACTTTAGACTTATTTGCACACATCTACATACAGTTGATAAACAGTCTAAGAAGGTCATTGATATTAAAGCAGAGTTGCAGTAAGATCATTCTCGGCTGTTTAAGAGCACTTGGCAGAGCAGAGAAAAGGGAAATACTGCGTCTCCGGCAAGTGCAATAATAGGAGAATTAAAACTGCTCCAAAACGCATGACTTTGCCAAGCAAACAATGCCTGCAGTCTTTTTGAAAATTACAGCGGCTAATTTGAAATGAAACACAAACAGTTTCGTGTTTGTTTCGAACCTCTATTATGATTCTTTGCATAGACGACCCCCGCCCCCACCCCTTCTTGCTATATATAAAGTATGTAAATGCTAGCTGCAGCAGTCAAATACATCAATGAAAGTTGACAGCTGAATTATTAGCATAGCTGAAAGCATCAGTCTTTTGTTTTAACCCAAGAATGGAGCATTTTTAAAACTCACAATGGCTCTAATCAAATTCTCAAGGTTGTTCAGTTTAGCATTGTATTAGTTTAATAGTTTCTGGTTCGCCGTTGACGTTAATGACACATTCCTATGTAAATATAATGTGCCTCTGAAAAGCCATCAAAACATTTTAAGGTTCAATGAATGCGGTTTCATTTCACTGTGCTTTTTTTCCCTCCCCCCACTGAACGAGAAATCTCTTTTTATTTAGCAATCTCTTCTGCACTTACAGAAATAATAAGAAGACTGGATTGATTAATGAAGAGTTTAAAAGACTGATGCAAAGCGTTTTTACAAAAAACTTTGGGAAAATAGCAGTCTGGATGGAGGAGACGAGGCTGTCCCTCCAGTCCACCTCTCGCTCGCCCTGCTTTCGAGATTGACTAACCCCAGCACCCCTCAAACCCCCAGCATCCTTCCCTGTGTGACTGTGGAGGCCTTTGGCAAACATTCATGCTCCATCAACAAGAGATGATAAAATGGCATATATTCTCACTCGTCAGAGACTGATGAAACCATTTAGAATAATATACTGGAATACATCAAAGGATCTTGCTTTGCGGGCGCCTCCTAGCATGTCACGATGTAAAAAGAGCAATATTTGTTTAATATCTGCTTCCGTTTCAAATTATTTTCTGGAGGCTTTTTTTCCCCCTGTTATCCTCTGTACGTGGAGACAGAGTTTGTGACAATGTTGTTTGTAACTTAGTCTAAGTTTAAGTCTCAGTTTAAGGACAATTCAAAGCAAGTCAATTAGCTCTTTTTTAAGAGCATGAATTTATTTTCGTTCTATAATGGTGCTAATATGTTAACTTAATCCTTCTGTGTTGAGACCGCATGCAGTATTTTTGTTGAATGAACTAAAAAGTGTATAGATATCTAGTTCACAGCATGTTTTGTATGGAGCTAGATGTCTAAATTAAGTGTTTTTTTCTTTTTTTTTAATGTGTTTCTGAGTAAACACACAAAACTCTTTGTTATTTTGTTAATTTGTTAATAACAAAGTTACCTTTGTTATAATTGTGCTGAAGGATGCAGCTTTCTCTATGGACAGCAACATGGTGTCTATGTTGCTTCATGTTATGTTCAATAGAGGTGCTTTGTCAATGAACATTATATTTCATTTACTTCTTCCATGCATTAAATTTAGTTAACAAAAGATACATTTAGCATGTTAACATAATGCTTGCTATTCTTTAAATTAAAGCAGTTAAGGTTAATTAGGACTACCCTACAATAACCAAACTTCATACACTTATAGATCTCATGGGGCTAAACAACTTTAACACACTTTCATATGCCAGCCCAACAGGAAGTCAGCTATTATGGGTTGTTTGATATACTCCTCCTAGGCGATTCATCTGATCACCACCAAACTTGATTAGCATGAAGCCAAGACATTGAGCAATTAAGACATTGCTTAATTGCGAGTAGATTTTTGATATCTTGAACTCTTTGGCTGTGGCGAGGTAACAAATCTATGGTGAAAAAAGGGAAACAGGAAGTGTGTTATAACTTCTGCAAACATTGACTGTTTTTGAAGAAAATTCAGCTGTGTGTTAGTTGTAGGAGGCCGATCACATGGCTGTGACCAACTGGAAGCAGGAAGTGTGTCACTTTCAAAATGTTTTGAAATCACCCTTTAATTTTTTTACCTGATTTGTGTTAAACTTTGTCAGAATAATGTCAAGACACCGCAGATGTACACCTCAGATAAGTTTTTTGATATCTTGAATACTGTTGTCATGGCAATGTGTCAAACTTTATTTATTTTATTTGAGACTCTTAGCATGCTTCAAATTGCATGAAACTTGACACACACACATCAGAGTTGTCGGCCAGTTGACATGGGCAAAGCCTTAGAAATGGGCGTGGAGGAGGGCCTCTATAGTGCCACCTCTTGACTAAAGTGGGGGTTTAGTTTTACCTACAGCCACCAAACTCACTAGATATATTGTTCTCATTGAGTCGGACAACTTTCTAATTTACAGTCATTAGCTCTGACCAACAGGAAGTGAGCTATTTTGGTTTTAATGTGGATATTTTTTTTAATCAAGCTCTGAATTTTTACCTACTGCTGTAAAGGGCTTCATACATTGATTCACACCAAACTTTTTCAACATGATGTCAATATATTGAAGATGCTAATTTGCGAACAGGTATTGGATATCTGGAACATTGTTGCTATGGTGAGGGATTAAAGTAATGACAAAAAGGGAAACTGAAAGAGTATCATATCTTCTAAATAATACATTTTGAACAATTTATATCTATATAAAATTATAAAAATAAAAAGTGAATAACATACTTTTTTTTTTATAATTAAAGATTTATAAGATTTATAATTTTTGGATTAAAATATCCCAAAACCACTAGAATAGTGTTATATATTTTGTTGACTTGTTTACTTACATTATCCCAAATGTTTCCAACAGTTTAAATCTAGAGAAATCAGCTATTTTAACCAGTGTAACGGCCCGAGTCACCTGTCAGTGACGTCATATCAATGCTACCCTTGATTTCCGGTTTGTTTTACTTCCGTAGAAACCATAGAAACACCAAAGATTCTTTAATATATTAAGTGTTTGATTAGACAGTTGAGCAACTGTTTGGATATTTTTATAGACACAAAACCAATCATTGTTAGCTCAACACGGTTGTTATTATTATTGTTTGAATCTCTTCTTTTCTTGATTTACCATGAATACCATGCCTCAGAGACAACACTATTTTGTCAAGTGGCTAACATAGCGTAACCAGAAAGAGGTTTATTTGTAGTAACAGTATTATAGCATTTTCTCTGCCATACAATATATTTTAAAATTACCTGCATGCCATTCATCCAGTTTTCATAAATATGATATTCTAATATCGATCTAGCTTACTGTAATTTGCCAGCTACCGTGCGAACGCACAGAGTAATGTTAACATAACTTTCAACACACTCAAATGTATTTTAGTATGATTGTTTTGACCAAGTCTTCATTACAGGATAACAAATCTCTTAAAACTTAGGACAGGGATTGGCAACGTCGGTCCTGTAGTGCCGATGTCCTGCAGAGTTTAGCTCCAACCCTGAGAAAAAAAAAAACTTATATGTGTACTTGTGTACTCTCATGTACTCATGTATTTGATTAGGGTTATATGTTAATAAGGTTAATAAAATATATATATATATATATATATATATATATATATATATATATATATATATATATATATATATATATATATATATATATATATATATAAAGATAAATACTTAAATAAATAAATACAATAAATACAAAAAGTTTGAGCTGCAAATTATAACTTCACTTTCATTTGAAAGTGACCTATAACACCCTATGACATGAAAGTCATACACCTGCATGTGGCTGTTGTGGATCATGGTCACAACAAGAGAGAGAGAGAGAGAGAGATATAATTTTGCTGTGATATTTCAGGCCTTGTCCATTTTCTGGAATTGGTGTTATGCAGTTGCCAGAGAAGAAAAACACTTCAAATTGGTGTGCAAAGAAATTCAGCTCTCAAATCGAAATTAGGGTGAGGATCAAACACATTTAGAGCTGTCATGTATTCCTAAGAGATGTTTTATGGATTTATTTGTTTCATAGTATACAGTATGAGGTCGGGGAAATGAAAAAGAGGAGTTCGAAAGGGCATGTTGCTTTAACTAAACTCAGTTAGGAAATTAAAGGAGAGAGTTTGGTGATGCAGGGCTGCCAACTCTCACGCATTGAGCGTGAGACTCACGCAATTGACACTTTTCACACGCTCTCACGCCACACATCCATTTTCTCACACACAGAAAAATTGCGGAGCAAAGAGGTAACCTAATTTTAATATTAAACTAATTCTCAGCTCTTAGATTTCGTCAATTTTATTACGAAATTCAGACAAAAATACGTTTGGCGCTTGTAAATGTGACGTGACAGATCGCTGAGCGCCTCAGTTCAAGTGCACGTGAACCGATCATCTGTTACTTTTTTATTTAAAGATGCAGTACAACTTACCGAAAGTATACATAATATCGACCAATTTGTGTTTTTCAACCACGGAAAGAGATCAATATAACAGCAGGAGAACAATTATGTCACATAACGTTACATTTACCTCAGGAAAGCCATTTAATGACCATAGCATGTTAACTGAATAGAAAAAATAGCTAGAGAGGAGATTTTGCTGAGCACTATATTACATATTTATTATATTTTTACTTATGTCATTAAATAATTGTTATTATAACAAAAACTGCATTATATTTAATTTAACTTGTTATTTTTAACCTTTAATAATACCAGCAGATTGGGCCCTCTATGTTTACAGCATTAGGTGAGATTATTTTTTTAAATAAAATTTAAAATAAACATGTATCCAAATTAGTCAATATTGAATCAAAATCGGAATCAAATCACAAGAATGGAATTGAAATCTTGAAATTTTTGTCAAGCAATAATAAAAACTGTATCCTACCAGTCATTGTACAATGTAAACATTGTAACATGTTGTCACTAAACTTCATAAAATTCTATTTAGTTACCAAATGTTTTGACAATCACAATTACATACCCCCCCCCCCCCCCCCCCAAAAAAAAAAATCTCACTCCAAGCTAAACTCAAAAGTTGGCAGCCCTGGTGATGTGACTTTTTATTGGAGGGCATTGCTTAGAGACTGACTTGATTTTCTGTAAATGAGAGGAGTAGAACATCTTTAGATATCTGCACTTTTGTTTATTATAAAACAGACCTTCATTATCAGAAGTAGCTCAAGATCATTGAAAATGTGCTAGACAGAGTGTTTAGATTGAGTATATTCCCTCTTCTCTGGATATAGCGCTTGTTTGATTTTTTTTAGCACTCTGAATCCTTTTGTGTATGTGTATGCAGTGATTACATTCCCCCCTCGCAGTTGTTCTCCCCGCGCTGAAAAGCGAGTCACACTCCCTCGCACGCAAAACAATCAGATTTTAAAGAATGCAGGGGAACAAAGTACAATAAAGATGAATTTCCACCATTTTAATTTACAACACAAAGTATAAAAATAAACATTGAGGACTCAATTTAGTGTGCTTTTCAGGCGGAACACCTAATCCTTACCCCTCCTTGCCTAGCGCTTGGGGATGGGGATTTTCCACTGGGAGGCTGCGGCCTCGTCTTGGGAGAGATAGGTGGGCAGAGTGGAGGGCCATTTTACGCTGAGCGTAACGCCCCCGGGGCCCCAAGGAGCCCGAGAACAGATACACATGCACAGCACACAGCAGCCCCGTGCTAATCGCCCAAACAAGCAGCAAGCTGTGGTGCTCAGAGCTGTAGAGAAACAAGCACCTTAAGAGCCAGTGCAAAGACAAAAACAAAGAAAAGAGTTTGTTAGACACGGATTGGAGTGGAGAAAAAGAACTTAAAGAACAAAGAAGGACATGAATAGGTGAGGAAACAAACTGGGACAGGAACTCTTCCTCTCCCCAAAGCCATTTTGCGCTCTTAACTCTTTTTCTGCCATAGCGTTTGAATGGATACAAAGCTAGGGATATTGCTAAGTGTGTTTGGTTTCTCCTTCTCTCAAGCAGTTAAAAGAAAAATGACACAGGACACAGACTTTTCCATCTTTTGTTCATGCTTGCGCCCCATGTTTAAAGGTTTTTCAGTAACAATCAAATTTGACTCAGACCAATACCAATACCAGTGTACATATTTCTCCTGTGGAACCTGTCGTGTACAACCTGCTGAATAGCCTCTCACCACAGGAGGCTGAGAACATGAATTTTCCTTTTACAGTGTGTGTATGTGGGTGTGGCATTATGGAAGAAAGAATAGCACAAACCAAAAGGAATAAGAGACTTTGATTAACATTTGAATAAATAAGTTGTATTGTGATAAAGAGAAAAAATCAGCCTTGAAAGATTTTCTGTGATAGACATAAAACTCACACCTGTGCATTGATTTTTATGCCATAGTTTCTAGATAGTTAATGGAGCTGAACATTAGTGGCACAAGTGCGTTGTTTGCTGCTTGTATCCAGCTGCAGTCGCCACAAATGTTGTGGATTTCAAAGTTGACATTTAAAGAACAAACACAGAGCACACATGGGTGGCATATTTGCCCATTGTTCTCAAGCAGATAAAACTTCAGCTTGTTGGAAGTTAGGGCATCTTTTGTGTAGGTCTGCAAAGCCGCATTCTCTTTTACACATACAAATACACACACACACACACACACGGTACAGTGGCTGGCAGCCATGCAGAGAACTCCATCAGTGGATGGAAGTAACATATCTACAGTGCCCTTATCTAACGAGCTAGTACGGTAAGCTAGGATTATCATCTATATCAGGGTAAGTGGACTTCTGAAGGGGAACAGTGGCCAGAGATATGGCAAAAGATTTACAAATGGACGTGTATAGAGGGATTGAAACCATGAGGTTTTTAACAAAACCAGAGCCTCAGAAACACACTGAGCTATTAGCGTTATTGGCTCTTTCATTCCATCTTCAGTCATTTTTGTTGCTCTTTTCTTTTCAGCCATGTTGCACATTCCCCTTCTTTTGGCCGAACAGACTAAAGTGTGCGCCGGCAATATGCTCCGAACTTGGACAAGGACTTTTTTGGTGGTCTGTTGTGTGAACGTGACTTCGGTCTGATGCAGCATCACATTGATGGAGAGGGCTAAGTGGCCCTTTTTTAACTCTTTCTTTGAAATAGGGAAGGCAATCCCCGTTGGCCCAGGGATCATTTTCTATTTACGTTTCCCTTGCCAACGACAGAGGCGATGCTGGCCAAATTCACAAAAGAAGATCCACATTGGAAAATCCGGCTAATCCCTGATTGAAAGTTCATGCATTGGCTTCCATGTATAAGCTCTGGCAGATTTTCCCAGGAAACAGGAATAAAAAAAAAAAAAAAACATAAAAAAAAAAAAAACATGAACAAACTAGGGATCTTTTTTGGTCAAAAGAAACCACCCTTCAAGGCACACTCAAGCCATGACAATGTCGGAAATCATGTCCGTTTTTCAAGTGTGGGCTTTCATGTAAAAAGAAGAGAGAGTCTCCATTCTGCTCTCGTCGAATCCAAGGCGAACAGAAGGAGGGGTTAACGTCCTTAGTTGTTCTGCCAACAATATGAGGGCTACAGAGATCCAGATCTAGCGGAAAGATGTTTGATGATTTCAGGGGCACGTGCCCACCTTGTACCTGCGTTGTCTGTGAGGCAGTTCTTTCCTCTGTGCGAACGCATCTTTTCTTTTTATGTCCCGCTCGTTCCCCTCCTCTCTCCTCATCCTCCCCCAATTCTTCTAGAGCAGTGGCCATGGCTGGAGAGAGAATCTTCACAGATGGCATGACTGCTTGTCTTTTGGGGAGGGGGGAGTTAAACAAGCTTAAACTTTCTTATTTTCCCTTTGCTTTTCTTCGGGCAAAACTTTGGACTGGAACTTTCGAGGCCTGGCTCAAGCTTTATCTCTGCCCACATGCCAGGGATGTGTGGGGTCCTCAGAGGAGCTCCAGTTGGATGCTGAGTCTGTGGGTGCTCTGCGTCCTTCATCAACAAGGCCATCAGCAAAACGTTCCGGGTGCACGCCAAAGCCAAAGCCGAGCTCTGTCTCGTGGTACAGCTGGTCATCCCAGATTCGCTAGCCATTTGAAGCAAGGGCTACTCAGTCCAGGATTTGATAAGGGAACGTTTTAGCTTTCCTTCGCTTCCCTGTGGTGCTCTGGAGGCAGTCTCTTGGTTAGATGGATAAGAAGCTCCTTTACTGGAAGTGATGGATTGTGGCTGGCACGGCAACGCTCTAATCAGCTTCTCAGAAGTTAAGCGTGGGCTCTAATGGTGTAGACTTGTCAGGACCCTGACGTCTCTGCCATCTCTCTTAAAGCTGAGAGTCAAGCATGCGAGATGCTGAGAGAAATGAAGCTGTCCTCCCTCGGCGTATGGACTGTGTTGTACTTCCCAAACATTAGCAGAAACACAACCTGCCTTAATTTGAAACAAGAGAGGAATAGAGCTGCTTCACCAAGCCAATAAACAAAAACGCATCTCTGTTCTAGAGAAGGAATAAAAAGTGGCGGGATTGAGAGCTGAAAAGGAGCAGCGTGTGGACCCAGGATGTGTTGTAAGTGTTGATGCCCCTGAGGAATAGACAGTGAGCGAGGTTAAGGTGCGAGTAGCGCAGAGCTCTTCTGTTATTATCCTCCACTCCGGGCCTCTATGGTGACCAGATAATAAGGCTCTATTACCACTTAGCCTCTCTTTGTGCCTTTCTATCCAACCCTGTCTCGGTGCTTCTCTCGAGTGGCTCATCGTGCCTGCCGCGATCCACTTCACCGTTGCGTGTCTCACCCACAGCCTCATTCCTGTGAGGGTCAGACGGCCAACTTGACCCGTGTCGATTGGAACACCTGATACTGACGTCCAGGCGTTTTACTGATTTACAGTTACAGCTCTCTTTCAAAAAATCCTGAAGTTTCTGTAATGCTTTGAAAGATCTCATTTGAGGGAAAGCACATTGATGTATTTGGCTTATATCTGAGCTTCGCCACAGTGTTTTTAAGCACATCCTGAGTGCTCTTTTCTCTATTGTAGCCGCTGATTTGATCACTTCAAAATACGCATGCCTATAAATAGCAAAAAAGAGCATGTTCGGATCTGTGCTAGTGGACTTTGTGGAATGAATTCCATTATATTTGGTAATAGATATAGTGCTTCCTGAGTGGTTTCATTATAGATTCACTAGTCTGTCTGTATTTAGGGTGAAGGTTGTGTGAGAATTAAGTTCACCTTCACCTCTGGTACTCTCATGCAATTACTCGCTGAATTCTAATTATATAGACAGATTATAGCATTTTTTAAATATGATTGCAATATTTAATACACTTTAAAAGTTGTATGTGCCCATGCGGGGCACAATTTTATAACATCATAATTAAGCTTAGAAAGGATTTATCATCACTGTGCTTCAAGCATAACCTAATTCTCATTTTCATAAAAAGCATCTGTGAAATAGTCTACATTAAACTCATTTAATGGTCAGCTAGTGTGTGTATTTTCCCTTTTTCTCTACATACATCTTCATGCAGTGAACTTTTACTAACAGCCCCTGGAGTCAAGGCACCTTTTAAAGAGGCCTGTGACAGACTTCACTGACTTGTTCTCTTGAATCAGTTGAAAACACATTGACATCAGTGGCAAATTAGGCATCAGTGATGAGGTGGCACGTTCTTTCTCACTTTCTCACAGTTGAGCAAGAGGTGTCCATAGGTAAATGATAGAGCTATCTCCTCTCTCACTCTCTCTGTCATACACAGGTATCGCTCTATAATGTGAGATTTGACATCGGCCTCTTTCGTTCCAGAGCTCTTTTTTTATTCCATTTCTCCAATGACACATTCTCTCGCTTTAAATATTTATCTTTCTTTACTTCCGATATTTCTAAAAGCAGCAGGGTGGCTGCGTTCTTCGAGAGGCTCGGAGAGGTTACAGAAAACAATGCTAAGGATGCAGGTGGGCAGACATCGCCTGGCGCGGCTCTGAGGTATTTTTGCAGGTGCTGTAGAAAAGGACCCTTCTGCAGCAGTGTGTCTTGGATGGATCCTGACAAAGCCTTCTCTTTGGATGCCAGATGGACCCATGCATTCCCCATACTCTTGCGCAGCTAAGACCTAGGCTTTTCTCTCCACACCCCCTCCGCCACCACCACCTTTTTTTCCTTTTTCACAACAAAAGAAAAGCGCTTTGGCTGAAAGAAAACCACAGCTGAATTTTATGGTGCCGCTTCTTTTGCCAAGCTGATTTTAGCAATTCAAAAGACGAAGTGCATGGAAATGCTGTTTCGGCTCCGTCGTCGATACGCTTTTGATGCAAGTTTGAATTGGCAGATATGTTTGCCACACTAATATATCGGTGCTCAGCGGGAAATCTTGATAAAATCCAGAAGCACACAGCAGAGACGGAGCCCGGCTCAGAGTGCTGTTGGAGCAAGGCTTCTTCTCCATAATGCCTATAAGGCTGGAATTGGGTGGCAGCAGTGTCAGCGGGAACGTGCTCGTGCAGTGATCCGAATTATCACAAATACACGCTTATGCTTGGCAATGACCGCACACAAACGCATACACATGGACAGACACACACTGAAATGAATGTTTATGCTGGCCATTGAGAACACACACACACACACACACACACACACAGACGCAAAAAACGTGCAGTCCCTGCAGCTTGATTGTACAAACAATTGGAGTGCTTTACTGGGAATACAATCAAAGAAATCAGAGCTAAAACAAATCCCCAGGGAGAATGAAAACACATTAGATTCATGTACTCTTAATTATATGTGCTTTTAAGCTTTGATGTATTAAAAAAGCATCAGTTGTTTGCTGAGCTGCAGGTTTTCCTCCACCGCCGTATAGTCCCGTTTTTTATTATAATTTTTTTTCTCAAAGCCTCCTTTTAATTCTTATATTGGCTTAGATATTGATTGTATTGTTCCTTGAACTAATAGCCTTATTATTCATAGTTCTAGATGTTTTAGTTTTCTCCTCAGCTCTTTTAAACTGGCCTCATCACCTGTACGTTGTCTCTCTTGCTGTGCAATGTCTGAATGCATGTTTGATGCCCTTCTTTCTCTCTCTCTCTCTCTCTCTCTCTCTCTCTCTCTCTCTCTCTCTCTCTCTATATATATATATATATATATATATATGCACAGTATGTCATGGATGAACTACTTCAGACAGTCCTCATTCTAGCTCTGACAGACGTCTTATTCTGTGTTCCGTTTTCATGCTCAGCTGAAGCTGGTACTTTTGTCTCTTTCATAGCGGTTACAATTAGGATTTGGATTGGACAGACTGGTCAACGGTTAGTAATAAAAAGGGCATCCTGTATTCAGAAGATCCTCCTAGACTAACCTCTGTTTTAAGCCCCATTCAGCTGTGGCAGCAGCAGTAAGAAAATTCTTTAAACTTTCACGGCTGTAAAACTTTGTATCCCTCTGAATAGATAATTCAGGCTTTGCAACTCAGGCATAAAAGGAAGCTTAAATTACACCATACAAACTCTCATTAATATTACAGGGACCATTCTTTGACTTAATTTCATTTCATTTCTCCATTTGAGCGAAGTCAAACGTTGCAAGGGTAAGAAATTATAAGGGGTACAAATCATATTTTAAGGTTCAGTATTCTGGGAGGCTGTTAAATTATATTAACCCATTTTTGTATGATTTTCAAATATTTGATTTTGGAAATGTTTTATTCTTTATCTTTCCACTTGTAAAAAAAAGTCCTGTCGCTTGTGACTCTGACATACACATATGCATACACAAAACACAAACACACCGCAATACTGACTTATGCTTTTAAACATGTATGGTATTGAAAGCATCATAAAAAGCTGCAGTTGTTTTTCCTGTTTTCAACTAGAGGCAACATTTTAAATTCTAAACAGTTCGTGTTGCAGCAACCATTTTGACATGATATTAAACGGTTTCCTCACTTCCTGTCAAGTTTTGCAAAAACTGATCTCACATGTGGTATGGGAAAGATGCAGTAGAAGATCCTTTAGTGCCTTAGACAACATAATGGAGATCTTAAGTGCCATGGAGGAAAATGTTTTGGAGCAAAAGCTGTCGACCTTGTTATTTTTCAAAGTCAGTATCCGCAGAGCGAAAGTTCTTCTGTGCGCTGCTTCATTATGCGTGGAAATGAATAATGTGTGAATAAGACTGTATAAACAAAGAAAGTGAAATACAGGGAGCACGCAGACAAAAGATTATCACAGTTAAAGTACTGAATTTGTTCGTGGCAGAGCGGGAGAGAGAAAGAGACTGAGAGAGAGAGATTAGGAAGAGATGATAAGGCTAAATGCCTTGTGTGTCCTGTTGTCTAATTGTTTATAAATGGAACTAATCGTTTTAGAACAGTAAGCGTACCTTACATTTAACTGCCCCCCCCCCCCCCCCCCCCCATCTCTCCTTTGTTTTGATGAGAGAGGCAAACTGTCACAGTTAACAAATGCAAAAACATCACTATTATTGATACAGTTCGTGCATGGGTGTGTGTGCAATCGCACTTGTGAAAGAGAGAAAGTGTATGCACAAAATTAATCAAAGCGGGGGCGGTGATGAACAGTTTCTGTAGAATTCTGTCAAAGGTTAAGAGCTAGTTATTTTTAAGAATGACATGAATCTGGGAGAGACAGTGATTGCCTAAATGACCACTGTAATTACCAATTACTTCGTGAAGCAGAGAATATATTCACGGCATGTAGCCTGCTAAATACAGACAGGCATTAGCCCATTTACGTACTAATGCACATAATTTAGATCCTGAAAAGGGCAGATGGGAACACAATGGAAGATAGAATAGATACCGTCTAATATCATTCCAAAAAGAATATTGGATTCATTGGAGATGAATATTACTTTGTGTCAGATTGTTTTTCCATGAAACAGTCAAAATATATTTCATCTTTCTCCCTTTCTCCTTTTGTTAGCAGCCAGACCATTTAGCCCATCAGCAGGGGCAGGAGATGGAAGGAGAGAGAGAGAGAAAGTGAAGATACTTAGAGGTGGGTAGAGGGCTGGTTAGTGGTTTTGGCCCCTGTCCACATTAGCAGGTAATGAGAAATGAAGAAAACACGCCATGACAGCAGAACCACCACCACAATGCAGTGATGCGGTTAGCGGCCTTATACCTCTTGCAGAGACTAAAATAAGATCCATACTTGAGACATAGGCTAACTAGATCAAAACATCTCTTATTTTACTCACCCCCTACAAACATAAAGCCACAATCTAAATGAGAGGTGAGGGGAGGGGATGTTGACAGGCCCGACTTGTACCAGGATGTTTACTAAATTAGACATAAACCGAGAGTGAAATGCAAAGCTCTGCAGATTCGCTCTAACTCATAAATAAGTTACAAAAAAGAAGGAAAAGAAAGAGCGTAAACAAAACCGAGAAGGCAGAGAGAGCAACTGTAAGAGAAAAAGGAGTGGTTTGATTGTGGGATAATGAGTTGCCATATACAAAGCTCCCTCCCACCCCGTCTCGTTTTTTCCCCCCAGTTCCTCTTTTTATCAAGTTTTCTCTCCTTCGCTATCAGCTGGTCTTGTCTCTCTTTCAACTTTTTACCCCCCTCCTCTCTCTTCTCCACCTCCCACTCAGTTTATCCATATCTTCATCCCACAGCTTCATGCTCTCTCTCTCTCTCTCTCTCTCTCTCTCTCTCTCTCTCTCTCTCTCTCTCTCTCTCTCTCTCTCTCTCTCTCTCTCTCTCTCTCTCTCTCTTTCTCTCTCTTTCCGTGTCACCTCCAGTGTTGCTCCGGTGGATCATATAGTCTGGATGGATAACGGGGACACATATTTGCACTCGATGTAATCGTGCCTCCCTCCATCTGATAAATACTTTGAGCGAAGCCTGATTATTGTAGTTGGCCTCCAGTTTCAAAAGAAAAGGCAGCTGAAAGGGGGGAGGGGGGGGGGGGGGGGGGGGGGTGGGGGGGGGGGGGCATGTGTTTTGAATCCAAACTTTGGATGTGTGACATCACCCTCTGTTCCCTGCCTTTCGGAGTAATGTCCGCGTCAGTCTCGTCCTGTTTGAAAGGGATTAGCTTATTCCACACAGACTTCTCTTTGGACTGGGCTGGCACAACATGCATAGTAAATCCACAAAGGCCATTCACATTGTAATGGTAGTAATAGCCTTCAGGAAAAGAAAAAAAAAGTTGTGTGATAGAGAAAGAGAAGACACTATTTTCCATCCTGTACTCTTCATCTGTAGCCCAATTATGGAATGTTTCTGGACTGCAATGAAACAGGATATTTTTAAGTAGCCGAGATGAAGTTATGCTGTCTCAGAGCCATGTTTGTTTTTTCAAAATGTGTCTGTTATCTCGTGCCAAAGTAGTTTAGCGCCATTGTTGCTCCTCACTTAGCCACTGGCTTCCGTATGACATTTAGTTTAAAACTACCTGCACCAAAAGAAGCATCATGCTTATTGAAAGTAAGAGGGCATATTCCACACTCCACATAGATTTTGAATACAACTTCCAGATAGACAAATAGAGAGAGATAGAGAGAGAGAATTTTTGGTCTAAAAAAGGTGAATGATGCCCCTGCACTCTCCTGATGCCTCGTTTTTAAAATTCTTTTATATCAGATTGAAATATCAAGGGAGTTGGAATGATCTGTAAGGGAGGAGGGAGGGGGGGGGGGGTATTTTTTTATGATCTGGAGTTATGGAATTGGTTCTAAAGAATGTGTTGTCATGTGACACATTGATGGCCGACGTAAGGGTGTGGAATGCCAGAAGTCCAGAAGATGGAAGCAGTTTGGTTTAATATGGGCCAAGCACTTAGCAGGGAGTCCACAAACTGCTCAAAGCTGACATTTGCATCTCCAGGAGGCAAGAAAACAGGGGATCGGCCCGCATTCAACCTCACTATCCAATCCCATCCCCCAACACAAGCACCGCTACTACAATCACTATATATCTATTGAACAAATTTCATTTTTATTTTCTATTGATGAAATAAAAATAAAAAAACTGTTTTCAAAATTTGCTATCGATGCCCTAAAAGATAACACACATCCTTTAGATTGAGAAAAAATCTAAGTAAATAAAAAACAGCAAAAGCTTGCCTGTCCTCCAAATGCCTCAGAAAATTGCTGATGTACTGAGCTGTTTTTTTCATTGATGGGTTTAGAGTTTATTTAATAGGGGCACATTCTTGTTAAGTCACAGCGACTGATTGCTTTTATGTTCTACTGCACTGGCTTTTGTATTTCAACTTAAATAAATAAATATGTCTCTAAATAAGTGAGACACTGAGACATGCAAAGAAAACTTACCAGTCAGAAAAAAGGCCTATTTCTGTTCTGTCATAGTCAACAGAATAATGTATGGTGCATTTATTTATTTTCAAAGTATGTATAATTTATTCCAGGGAGAAAAGTGTTGAGGATTTTGTCAATTCTCAAGTCACATTTTGAGACAATTTCTTCTTTTTTGCTGACCTAATTAAATATATATGAGGAAAAACTGACAGACACAAATCTTGGCAGACCTAGAAACATCCTCTAGCACAGGCTAAGACTCGCTCCTACTGTCGACGGAGATTCGGAATGAAAGAGAGAGAGCGGTTATGAGTTCTTTTGACACTTGTGAAAAGCCCTCTGGTCATTTCAGAATCTCGATTTAGGAGTAATTACACCGCTTATTTATATGAAAAGCTAAACTCCAGAACTGTAAAATAGTTCTCTGCATATAACACGATCCATAAGAAATATTCTCGTATCAAATTATGCAGCACCCCATGAATGTAATATGCACTTAACATGAAATCTTTTCCTTCTTTACTGGCTCTTATCTTGTATCATTGCTTTTAATACCCTATCAATCCAGCAAATCATCAAAAAATGATATTAGACTGGTGAGTTGAGTGGTTTTAATGCCAAAATTATTGTTCTTTGATATAAACGTTGACACAGAAAAGGGGTTTTGGCAGAAATATGACTATTCTTGCTCATTTTGCACAGGACCCTTTTTATTTCAATGGCATACTGTGCATAAGAGAAGCGTGCGGTTCTCGGGATAATTGTTCTTTTCATAGTAAGAAAGGGTATATCAATTAAAAATAAATAGTCTTCGTAATTATTATTCCAACACACAGTGGTCGACCTGCCATTGAAGGAACCAAAACAAAAATCAAAAGCAAAAATCAAAGCTGTGGTAGTTACCTCCCCGTTCAATGTAAGTATTGTAGCGACATCAAACCTCCACAGTCTTTATGCTTATGCTTCAGTACTTCAGTACAAAAAACATCTACAAATGGGCTAAATGGGAAAACGCAATATTTTTTATCATCAAGCTAATACAATCTTTTATAGACTCTGTGCCCAACAGTTCAGTCACAGACTTTGCATTATTAAGAAGTTGATTTTTTTTTCAGTCGCATACATTGAGTTTCATTTATACCATTGCATGTAAAATAAGAAAAAATGGAGCCAAGAAGCTAGATCTGCAAGTATGTGTTTGTAATGTTAGCATCAGGTAGCACTAGTCACGTTCTCATCAGTATTCTGCAAGATGTTTTTGTGGCTAGTGCTGAAGAATTCAAAACATTCATATGTCAGAAGGAAACATTAGCATATTCACATTTCTTTCTCTCCATTATCTCTTTACAATAATATCTTTCATTTTGATCTGTCCCAGTGGTACAGAGAGATCAGTTAATGTACACGTTTAGATGGGTATGTGTTCTTTATGATGTTCTTGATGTAAAGGGAGTCTTTAACCAAGCTGACCCCCACCTCTGTGTGTTCATATGAATATGAAGACATGTGAAGATGAGTCTGGTCTCATGGAGTAACTGGTGGGAGGAGAGAAAGACGGATATATTATGGCTTTTTATTTGACAGAACAATGAACTTTTACTTCCTGAGTGTGAGTAGCTGTGTGTGTGGCTACAGTGCAGTTATGTTTTAAAATGCATCATAATTCACTGATACAATTTAATTTTTCTGACAGTGGATTACTTACTCACCCTTTTGCTCTTCTAAACATGCATGCTGTTATTTTTTTCTCTCTTATGAACACAAAAAAATAATTCCCACTAATATTCACCGGAGTACTCTGCCCTACAAAGGCAAAATAACTTAACTCGCTAGAGTGTGGAACTGAGAAAAATGACTTTAAAGATTTTTAGTTGTCCCGCCAAATTAATTATATGTAGGACACTGGAAATCTGGCAAATAGATGTTTTAGTAATGAAAATTATATACATAAAAAAATCTTGACTTTTAACCACTATTTTAAAGTTACTGTACTCTGCCTTTGTATTGTCAGCAAAAAGTGAGAAGTCATGCCAAGGCAAAAGGCAGTAACTTCCACATTATCAATATTTGGTTGTTGATCACCATTAACAAAATCATTATAGTAACACCTGTATAAAATCTAGTGATCATGGCATTTATTTTGTATGATTTACAATTATTTATAGCCATCTACTTATTGCTATCCTGTGCTTTGGTTGCATTCTGATGGCATTACATGACAAAATACCTCCATAGATATATTAGTCCAGTGTTGGCTCGACCGTGTTTAGGGCGGTGCTGAAAGCGCCGGCGAAGTTTTGGTACTCTGCCAGCTGGATGCATGAGTGTTTCAACCAGGTCCGGTACCCGGACTGGGTGAGGCGGGGCTTTAGTTCTTTGTTGTATTCATCTGCTACGGCATGTGTAACGTTTTTCTGTCAACTCTGCATAATCCTTCGCGATCAATATCGCAAGTTTGTCGATGGAGTGGTTTCAGACCATACTAAATGTTCTGACCACATTTGTGCAGGACAAAGCTCTGAGGACATCAGAAGTTAGAGGGACTGGTGGCAGCTGTACAAAGTATACAGGCTACACCGTAATTTTAATTGTAATGGACAGTAAAACAAAGGCAGATAACCGTACAATCTGGTAGGCAGCATTATTTGATAGAACACCGGCACAGTAACTTCATATTGACGCGCGGCTAAACAAAGGCAGAGCACCGTAACTCATTTTGAGCGTTCCAAAACAAAGCCAAAGAGCGGTAACTGGTGTTTCGGTGTTCTGCCTTGGTTTCTCATGGGCTTTTGGAAGTTACTGTTAAGACAACTCATTATTTTCTCGAAAAAACAACGGAATTGATTCAAGATACTCATCCACATGATAAAGGAGGTCTTGAATGTGCCAAAAATATAAATAACTCATTTTCGACCAAAAACTAAGTTACGGTCTTTTGCCTTTGCACGGCAGTACTGACTCGCTGCACCTGCACTCCCTCATCAACACACCCTCTTTAAATGCCCCGTTCACCTTTCACTCCTTGTCTGGTCTCGTTGCAGTATACACTGTCTCCTGTCCGTCTTCCGTCCGTCATCCTGATCCAGATCGACTGTCTTCGTGTTCACTCGTCACCTGCACAGAGAATCCACTTCATTCATCGCCAGCTAAGTCACCATCATCATCATTCTACAAGTCACCATCCTCTCACCATAATCTGGTTCCCATTGTTCCACCACCACTCTGCTTTTAATAAACACTGTGTGCACCTAAACCTGTCTGTCTCCTCCTGTGTTTGTGACATAAGTATTCTTTAAAGTAAGTCATTCAGATTTGGAACAATGTGTGTGAGTAAATAAACGGAGAATATACATTTTTGGTGAACTATCCATTTAAGGACATCCCATAGACCTTAGTCTGACTAGACGCCATATTTAATTTAACGTGGAGGCTGTGAGAGACAGTCTTGACATGCACTGCATAAAAGTCTTAGATCGTGTGCAAAAATCACAACTTTCAAAACTTTGGAGTTTTTGTCTACTGTAAGGTCTTTGGTCCTGTATTTCCAATATCCCACAACCCTAACTGGCATGTACCTCTGTCCCTTACAGCCTTGATTCATTCCTGTCAAACATTAAATAAGGCACTACCCTTACTAAAGTCTATTATCTCCAGTTTGTTTTAATAGTAAGTTGTGACAGTTCTTCCAGCTTCAAACTAAAGGTCAGTTTTAGCACACATCAATCTCCATTTTTCTCTTCAATCTGACAACATTAGCCAGTCACGAATGTTTCAAACATAGCATCTTTCTCTTCTCATCTCAAGAGGACGCTCCTTACTCCAAAGTAAAGCTTTTAATTTCACCCACACATGGTGCGTTTACAGATTCATGAGAATTCAAATATTCCAAATAAAGTGTAGCGAATGAGGGCGGGGGCAGGCAGAACCATGAAAACACATCAGATTTATTCCCCTTGTCTTGTTTACTGGGCCACGGAACATTGGATGCAAACAGAATGCAAATTCATTTGATTGAATCAGGTGATGCAGAGGTAATTGTATTTGGAGAAATGTCCAAGACTTCTTTTTTTTTTCTTTATTATTATCAATGGGGGAGGGGTTCTTTATGAAATCCATCTTAAACAAAAGCTATCATCACTCCCAAGCCTTGTGATGCTCCTTTGTCATTTGCGGATGTGGATGCATCTTTAATTTCCTTTCAATTAAAAGTAAATATGCGGTTTTCTTTTTTCTTCCCCCCCACTATGAAATCTAAACAAGAGGAGTCAACATGAGCAGACAGGTGAAGAATATTCATTTAGTTGCTGTCTGATTCAACATGTTCAGAGTCACTGTTTTAGATGGGATATTTTCTATAAACTTCTTCCTGTCTCCCAATGATGCACATTCTATACAGTGGCTGCATCCAAAATCACATACTTCCCTACTATATATAGGCAAAAAATAGTATGCAACAAAAGAAAAACGTCCGAATTCACAGTACTCATAAAAGAGTTGGCAAAAAGTACCCAGATGGCCTACTACTACCGATGAGATTCTGAAGTTTGCATACGATGGACATACTATCCCATGAGGCCACGGAAGAGGATTTATGAATGGCAGTGAAGCGACGTAACTGACGCTGGCAGGTCATATGATAATGGCAACATGGTGAATGTAGTATGTCTGGATTATTTTCATACTACATACATTCATACTATAAAGAACATACTTTTTTAGTGGTTGTGAAGTAATTACATATTCAAAATAAGTTCCTACTCTAGTGAGTATGCGATTTCAGATGCAGCCCACATGTGTGTGACCTCTTGCCAATGGCCATGCTATCTTAAAGAGATACAAAGGTCAGAGTCATGGTCGAGCGCTTAGCAAATGTGCTTTGACATATCGAGCCGTGGTGCTCAAGTGAACACTGCGACTTTGAATCTGACTTGTTACATTTCCAGGTTTTATTCTTTCCTGTTTTCTCCATAATCTCCTATAATATCTCTCCCTGGAATACATAAATATATTAAGCTGGAAATAAAATGAAACCCCATCAATACAACACACTCTGGTCATTCAGTTCCAAGCAGTGTTAGTGCTGCTGATATTTCTTTGCCTGTTGCTGTCAGTCTTAAAATCAGGCCCGATGCTGAGCGTCCATGGATGTATCTAGGACTGTTGAATCTGTTGTTTTTGATATCGGCATTAGAGCAGATCAGTCAAGTACATAATGGTGGAATTATGAATGTGTCAGTCACTCTCAATATCAGCAGTTTAAGAGCCCTCTCAGAGTCAACAACACAACAACTTCAAAAACAAACCTCTCTCTCCGCACCCCTCACTGCTCTCAATGGCTTTTAACAGTGTTCACTGGCTGCAATGAAACATAATACATGACCCTCGTGCTTGAGTAGACAAATACAGATAGATAGCAATTACGTAAACCACAATCAATAAAAAAAAATTCTGCCAACTTCCCGGGCTATTTTTGCTCTTCAGATGTGCTCCCGAAAATTAGGCTTTGTGAAAATCAAAACGCTTTAAATCAAACTGTGTCTTGGGCCCGCTGTAACAAAAACAAGAAGCATATTCAATTTACTAATTTCGGATGAGGAAGGACACTAGTTCAACTTAAGTAATACCGAATAAAGGGTTTGATTGAATTTCAGTGATGTCATTACGGGGTCACATTTCAATGTGTAATATGATATAAATTTAGTTAAGGCCGCTTTCCTCCTCTGCAGGGTCTGTTCGGCTTGTGCTTTTAAGCTGCAGTGTATCTCTCAGCACGCTTGATGATGGATAGCTACAGGTCTGCCCATTGCGTTAGTGCTCATTAAAGTTGGTCCTGATGCCATTGTCATGACGACACGAAAGCTAAGTAGAGGTCAGTGTCATTTTAACTGTATACCGCAACAAAAGAGGTACACAAATATGTGTTCGCAGCCAAAATTAGATGCCAAATTCTGCACAAGTTACGTATTCTGTACAAGTTAAGTTGTGTTGCGATTTGGCTTTATTGTCCCGGAAAACTCAATTATGCATATTTTAGAAATAATATATTGTCATTTATAAAAAATATACATACACAAATGAATGTGTGTACACCAATCTGTTTGAAAATTTGGTGCATTTATTCATGTTTCATATCTGGGATTCCTGAGATCCTAAACCTGGTAATGTAACATTTTTTTCATGGACAACATGTGAGGAATTTTATGAAGTTTGTTTTATCTGTTCTCATAAGATTTGGCCTAGTCATAAAGGGCCATTCTGACACGGTAAAGTATTTTTTGAGCTATTTAAAGGGACATTGAGGGCTCTGAGACCCCAACAGAACACGAGAGTTAAAACCCTTATGTGTTTAGCCAATCTATCTTTTCCTGCCTAACCCTAACCCATGTTTTTTTTGTTTTTTTTTAAGTTTGACCTTTAAGGTTACTAACAATGGACTACTTAAAATATTGTTTTGGAGGGGTGTATCTGTTGTATTTTATCTCCTGTCTTTTTTCTCTCTCTCTATTTTTGCACGGCCCAAGGTGAGCCAACACAGCACACCTCCTTGTTCTCCTGTGTGATTTAGTTTTTTTGACCCCATGCTGTCGGAAGAATTTTGAATAACAGACTCCTGCATGCTACTTGTTTTCAGCAAGGCCTCATGTAATATGGATAGGGGTGGCACATTTATTGAAGTTTGATTTAAAGTGAGGGGCAAAAAAAGAGATCTTGTCATAAATTATTTTACTCCTATCCAGCCCTGGCGATATATGTTGGATTGTTAAATAATGCATCAGCCAGCTCGTAATTAGGACAACAATAGTCGTTTACCAGTAGAAGAAAACTCAAGCCGTGTCTTCCGTTTCCCCCTTGGTTTTCAAATGAACGCAGAAGACACCTGAGTGATCTCTCTGCAACACATTTCTCCTCTCTAAATGGCAGGCAGTGTTTTAAATTCATATTTCACTCTAAATGATATAGGTTATCATTCCGCCGCTCATTATCATTTAGACACAAAATAAGCAGCAGTAATGTGCCCTGGAATGCAAGTCACCAGCCTAATGTTACTCCCAATAATATACATGCATATTTGTCTCCGTGATTATTGCCAGCCACGGCGCACGTCGTTTGATTCTAATGCAATGTGACAAAATGTAAGAACACTGTAAAAGAGAGGCAAACACTCAGGAGATAGTGAATTAATTATATATCGCCTCGTTTTTTTTCGCCGCTAGATAACACCTTTGGAGGAAGTGCCCAGGTGCATTAATAACCTGACAGGACAAATGGGCAATCTCCCACGTCGAGCCATTACTGCACATTTATCAGTGACCCGCACGCTTTCCACGACTACAGTTAGAGTCCGTGGAAGTGTGTTTAGACAAAGACAAAGGCATTACCTGCATGGAAACCCCTCGTGCTATTAAAGGCTTAGCCCTGGTGATGTGAACTGGATATTAAATATCCTTTATCTTAAATTTCCCTCTCAGCCTCGGGTAAGCCGATATCTCTCCGCGCCTCACCCTCATATTGCTCTATTGCTGTAATAAATACATAGATATCAATGGTGGTAAGTTTGTCCCAGTCTGAAAAGATTACGTGCGCCCGGCCTGCTTTAATAATGTACGACGGCTTTATGTTTATGTATAAAGGAGGAGTTGTGTAAGAGAGCTCGCCGGTGAATGACCATTGTTCTGGTGACACAGCGAAGCAGTTAAGTGCACAAACACAGGGGGTAGTGCAGGCCATCTGGTGCTCCTGAGGGAGCACGCTCACCTGTATTTGATCCCTTACTCTCGCTCTCTCTCTCACCTTCTGTCTCGCAACTTTCTTCAAGGCTTGTGCGGATGGCTCGTCGGGAGCTCCCTCCGGCTCGGTCCCCAGAGCCCGTGGGGTTGATGAAATTAACCTGCGCGTAGAGCTCTTTTCTCCCTCGCCGCCTCCGAGTTGTACCGAGACGGATAAAGAGCGACTTTAAAGAGTCGTGCTTCCATTTCCACGTCAAACCGTTCATCTCGATTTCCATTTTCCCAGCGCTGCCTCTCCGCGTGGCATTTTTAGCTCTCAAGAGCTTGTTCGCCAAAACAGGGCTTTGAAAATGACATGGAAAATGTGTTTTTCCAATATCCCACAACCCTAAGGCTGTAGATACTCATTTGTGTCAAGGATTACTCAGTAAAACAGTAACGTGTCAGGGCCTCTTCCTCCAAACCATAGGACTTTATCCATCCACGTTAAATCATCCTTCTCCAAATACTCACACCCTTTTACATCACCCCTAACCGGCCTGACAGGGAGCAATAAATCTGATGTGCACACTAGCTTTAACCAACTCCTGTACGATAAGGTTTACAAATGCTACGGCATCCATTACACAAACGGAGGGGTGAGTCGCTAGAAATACGAGGAACCGGCTCATAACTCTCTTATTATGAATAGCCCCAAACGAAAGGTCATGGTCATGACAACCATGTGATGGATGTCACCAGTGCCCAATTAAATCTCTCTACAAAAAAAGGCGCCTCCCAGCGCTCCAGTCCCTTATTAAATATGAAACTGCTAAATCAACAGTCAGAGGCATGGGTGCTGTTTTCTCATCTTCTTTTGGACAAGTGCTGGCCCAGCTGTGAATTATTCATGCTGTTGATAAGAGGGTCAATAACATAACAAATCCTCCTTATTAATGTTAGTAGCGAAGCCCAAAGGTCAGTCCGTAACTTTTCCGATGTTTCGACTTTTCGTTTCTAGACAAACACAGAAAGCAACGGCGTAAATCTGTGTTTGTTGGCAAGCAAATATTAGCCGAGCAGCAGCAAAAAGCTTTTGATTCATAACTACCTCCATCGTTTCTATCTGCTTCCCCTGTGTCTCTCATGTGATGTGTGTCTATCACCGTTTCCGTTTGCTTTACGGGTATCTGGCCTCCACGCAGTGTACGTTATCCTCTTGAAACAAAGGAGAGAGGGGTAGCATACGAGATGAACGCTTGAAGTGAGGTGCGGACAGCTGTTGCACACTACCTGAAATGCCAAGGCACGGGGTTACATCGAAAGCTTGTTAGTCTCTCTGCTTGACCACATAAAACTAAGATGAATGTGCACCATAAGATGCGATTCTTTCTTTCATTTGGCTGAGCCCACACCGCTTCTTTTTGCTTCGTATAGGCAGCACGGGAATATAGATGATGATAATAATAATAATGTCATTTTGGACCGGAATCTCTGTCATTACCTGCTGTAAAGTGCTTCTAATTGATATCTCTGGAGAGATAATGATTGCAATGCCCTCCAGGAAGATATTATTACAATATTAACCTTTGTATATACTTTTATGCAGAGAACTCTAGAACATTAAGTGATCTGTAAATCTTACTTGTGCACTAATGCCGCTGTGGAAGAATGGCGTTTTGGAGGCGTGCCCTTTCGCTGATTAACTATGTCCAGGGTTTTGGTCACTGTGTAGAAATGGATGATGGGGTGAAGCCATTTTGCAGACTGAGAAAAGGTTTTTGACTGAAGGACTACCAAGATTTTGTTTGTCCTCCTGCCAGATGGGCTTAGAGAGGTGGACGCCCCATGGACAGGGGCGGTCAGTCCAAAAGTATATGTGAAAAAGATGCTATTTTTGGACAACACTGTCGCCCCGCAGATAATTGGGACCCGCCGCGGTCGCCCGTTCCTGCTCTTTGGCAGTGGATCGGCCTGACATTGTATCAGCAGTGGCTGGCAGCATTCTGACAACACAGGACAAACACTAGGGGAATGTTGCGGAATGGCACACTGCGAAGAGGGAAGCACCGCAGATGCAGCTGAGAGGAGAGCAGCTACAGCAGACTGTTTATGTATTTACTGATATTGCACTGTAAAAAACATACACACAGATTTAATGATTAAGAAGCAGAAACACAATCGCCAGAGAGATTCTTTTGCACTGCCACAGAGAACAACTACATATTTTCAGTTGACATACTGCAAATGAAAACAAATTAATTCAGGGAATGCTGAGAGTGTCTACAGAGAGAGAGAGAAAGAGAGAGAGAGAGAGACTGGATGGTGGTGGCAGCATAGACAATGATTTAAACCCATGACATTGAAAACGCATCCAAAATTGTATCTGTAGGTTTGGGAGACTCAGGATGCAGGAAGTAATTGTGAACACATACTAGGTGACCTTTGCTCATGGCTGTCTGGTGGGCTTCTGTGGCAAAAAAGAAAAGAAAATAGTCCTGCAGTACTGCCTCTGGCCTCTAGAAAGCGCACTACTGTTATAACCCTCCATGTTACCCATGTTTACAGTGTGCCTCCACAGCACATAATGCAAGCTCATGCTAAATACTTTATGAAGTGATACATAAATATACATACACTACTGCTCAAAAGTTTGGAGTCAGTAAGATTTATTTATTTTAAATAAATTATTACTTATGTTCAGCAATTTTCATTAAATTGATCAAAAGTGACTAAATATATTTATAATGTTAACAAAAGGTAATAAATGCTGTTATTTTGAACGTATACTATTAATTAAATAATCAAATAATCCAAAGTTTCCATACAAATTTTAAGCAGCACAACTTTTTCAACATTGGTAAAATTAATAAATGTTTTTTTAAGCAGCATATCATCATATTAGTGTGATTTCTGAAGGATCATGTGACACTGAAGTAATGATGCTGAAAATGTAGCTTTGATCACAGCAATATTTTTTTTTTTTATAATATAATAAAATAGAAAACAGTAATTGTAAATTCTAGTAAAATTTCACAATATTATTGTTTTTACAGTTGAGTAAATAAATTCAGCCTGATGAGAAACTTCTTTTAAAAACATTAAATAATCTTACCGACTTCCAACTTTTGAAAATGTTCACATCTATCTATCTATCTATCTATCTATCTATCTATCTATCTATCTATCTATCTATCTATCTATCTATCTATCTATCTAATGTGTATATATATATATATATATTCAAAAGTTTGAAGTCAGTGAGATTATTTAATTAATGTTTTTATTATTATTTATTAATTTCATAAATGTCTTTTTTATCAACTTGATGTTCCTTTGGTAAATAAAATTATTAATTTCTTTTTTTAAAGAAATGATCTTAGAATGATAAATAAAATATACAACAGAAGCCAGTTAATTTAAATTGTAATAATATATCACTGTATTACTGTTTTTACAATGAAATCTAAAATAAATATCATGACAGGGTAGGGAGGACAAACAGCTCAAATGCATTGGCTTTTCTTTCTGTCTTTTTTTTTCTTTTTCTTTTTTACTGTTTTTATTTGCATTTATTTGATCAAAAAAAACAGTAAAAAAAAAATTATGTTTCCAAACTTTTGACTGTGTGTGTGTGTGTGTGTGTGTGTGTGTGTGTGTGTGTGTGTGTGTGTGTGTGTGTGTGTGTGTGTGTGTGTGTGTGTGTGTGTGTGTGTGTGTGTGTGTGTGTAAAACTTAATTGTACATAAAAGAAAAGCCAATGCATTGGAGCTGTTTGTCCTCCCCACCCTGTCATGATATTTTTTTAGATTTCATTGTCCAAGGCTTGTTGATGACCTAGAAAGATTCCTCCCTGCCGCTTAAATTAGTTGTTTCATACTTTTGTCACAAAGTCTGCACTTTTCAAAGATGATGTACATAACTGTTGCGATGTTGGGAGATAATTCGCTGATAATTTGACAAGTTGCTACCACACTGATGTGTCGTGGTGTATTTTCTTTACAAAACATTGCATTCCTCTTTTTATTCTCACTCTGCTATTGTTCTCCACAGCTCCTGAGCTGACATTAACCCACTAAAGCAGGCCTTTGTTCTGGGTAACTGGAGAGCATTGCTAAGTGTACGCAGAGGTTGGTGTGACTGAACCACTTGTGCGGTGTGGCCGTGCCTTGCACTTTACGCTCGGCGTGATCCACAACAATAGCACATAATAGTAAAAGAGACCAGAACAGATAGGGCACTGATGGTGGGGAGAGATAGCAGGTGGCGTATTGGATATGTACAGTGATTTCTTCCTTTGGAGTTTATTTACATTATTTTTTAAAGCTAGAGTTGTTTCTGTATTAAAGAAAAGACAATTAGATTATGTATTCATTTATTCAATTAATTACTGGAGTATTTGCAGTGAATTGAATGATCTCAATTTGTCAACAAAAAAAAAAGCTGACCTGGGAATTTATTCTTACTTAAAAGTCCATGTGAACCATCACATGGTACAGTATATTTAGTTAAGCTGTCGCAGTGCCGCAAATGATTAGCAGTTTTACTGTACACAGCGTTGGGTGCATGCAAGCCACACACAACTTAATGCAGCAATTGTGGTCGTATCCTAGCACCTCACCATAATCTGATCATTAAACAGTAAGTGGGGGAGCAAGGAGGAGAAGACCGAAGAGGTACGCATGTCCGGTGGAAGTCATTGATGGTCTGCAAGGTTCTAATTATGTGCTAATAGCCACTGAGGAGGTCATTTGGAGCCATTAGCAAGCGCCTGTAGGTAGTTAACGGCCCACAGCATAACCCAGGCTCCTTAATGCTCCCACGGAGGCCGTTAGTTCACTGTCACCAAACGGCAGACGCCTCATTACCATGATTAGAAACCAATTGATAGGTAATAGTAAAATATGATGGCTCCCTTTCACAGAAATATGGACCTTAAAGAGGAGGCAACTCTGTTTGAGCTGGGGCGAGTGTGATGAGTACATGCTAAGGGGTTTTGTTCATCATTTTCAGTGTGCAGTAAAAAAAAAGTAGTAATTTTGGAGTGGTTTAAGTTGAGTCTTGTGAGTCAACGTTCAGTCTTTTGCTTTTCCGAGTCTCAAGACTAAGCTTAAGAGAAGCCAAAGTTATAATGAAGCAACTAAGACATTGATTAGCCAGCTATTTTTCCCCAATGGTAATGTTGTTGTGTTGTAGCTCCTCTTGTGAAGCAAACTCTCACACAGTGGCTTCTTTTAGTAAGAGATATAAGAGTGATAGATTCTCAAAACGGCCTGGATATTTTAAGCATGTAATCATTATTAAATCTCTTATGCTCAACATTGTTAGTAATCAATTTGAGTCAGATGTTTTCATTTAGATATATTTTGTCTCCTCCAGCCAGACATTGATTCAGATGATTTAAATTAGCATTGGTCCAGTTATCAGTCATAGACATTATACACTTCTCTCAGTTCATCAACGGCGGGTGGGATTTTGGAGAAGCGTTCAGATGCATTATCTAAACTGTGGCCTGAAGAATATGGAGAACGTACAAACGTATAGTCTCATCAGATGCTGAAAACCTAGAAGTCAGCTCTAAATATTTGCTTCTGTAATATTTGACTAAATCATCATCAGACTTGTACTGTAGATCCGCCACACATGTATTCCACTCCCCGATAAAGAGAAAGGGAAACAGTAATGGAGTTGAGAGAGCTTCGCAGAGGGCTCACATAAGGGACCAATGTATCAGATCCTGATGAGAGGATATGGAGTAAATACGCCATAGAGTGTGTTTGTTATGCTAGTGCGCCTAGTTAGCCGATGTCATACTTTAAAGAGTAATTGATGTGATTCTTAAGTGCAATTTTAAAAGTTTAGAGTCACAGAAGGTTCAGAAAATCAGATTGTTTGAAATTGTGCTCACTCGCTTCTCATTAAATCAGTCACTGTGATACTTTGAGAACATTTCTTCATCAAAGACCTGGAACAGATTATGCTCAGAGAAACTCAATTTAAAAAGTAATGTAGCCCCCCTCCCCTCCTTCCATATGAGAAAACCATTCTGGTGTGTTTGTATGTAGATATAAACTAGGCACAGCATTAAACCATCAGACTGCTCCTGGATAAAATGCTTATGCAGTCATTTATTTGCTCTGTCTTAAAGTGACACTCGCCCCACATCTCTCTCTCTCTCTCTCTCTCTCTCTCTCTCTTTTTGTGGCTGATTAGGAGCACATCACTTCCTTGGTCATTGCTCCCTCGAATTAATTTGATAAACTTGTGAATTATCTGGACATCTGCTAAAAGATGCTAAATAGCTGCTTTCAGAGGCCAAGTAGATGGAGAGAACTAACATCTTCATAGTTTTTTGTCCTTTTCTGAACACTGGCATGTCTGTTTTAGAGGCCATACTGTCTTGGACAGATACCAGACGCAGTGCTGATAGGCTCATACTTAAATTCCTGTCAGAAAGAATTTTGGAGAAACTATCATACCCAGCCATGACTGTTTTATCTTTCCATGTAACTGTTCAAACCTTGAGTCATTTTTTTTTTTTTTCTCCTGTGGCTGACACTTTGTTAGCGGTTATGAGCGTGTATTGAAAATAAAATGTGCAGTGTTTGCATGCACTTTGATGTCTTGAAATATTTACACTGGACGTGTGTGGTCTTGGTCTAATAGTATAAACAAACTCTGTGGGTTACTCTCTGAGTAGTGTATTACCCACAACAGCTTTTTCAGTGTCGCAAAAATAACTAGTCCAGCTTTAGTGACGCCGAAATGCAAAATGAGCAGCCCACAAATCTCAGCTTTACTGCAGGAAATATCAGTATTATATCACTATATAAGTGAACTGACTGAGTGTGTGTATGGGTACTGTCCTGGAGTGTGATTTAAAGCTATTTAAAAACAATATTCTTCATTATTTCCCAAGATATGCAGTTTTCATTACCTCATATTAATTGAGAATCTACATGGATTTTTTTTTTGGTACTTTAAAATTCATTTGTCACACCAAAGGAACATGTAAAATGAACTAGTGAAAGAAAGAAAAAAAGATTCAAATGGTGAAAAAGATTTAGTCTAGATACAGTCAGAGCACTTAAAATATAGGCTACACTTTCTTTTAAGCATCCACATATTTTAATTACATAAAAAAGCTCATGAACATGTTTGATGTGTTTGATATATATATATATATATATATATATATATATATATATATATATATATACACACACACACACATGTGTGCAGGCAACCAGTAAACAGGTTGCCTATTGTTAAATACACAAACAAATGAAGAGACATTAAACCACAGTTCACTAAATTTGATTAACTAAAATCTTTATCTTTCAATCTTTCAGGAAAAAAAAAAAAAAAAAAAAAAAAAAAGGAAACGATGCCTTGAGTCCTCCCTCCTCCCCTAGTGCACCTGTTGCTCGCGGGCAGTGTGGAGTCACGTGACTTGAGCCGTCAGGATCTTTCGACCTTTTGATTCCTGATTCAAGTTGATATTTGCGGAGACAAAATGATCAATCTCGAATGCTGCCCTTCCAAACACACCAGACAACGTGACAATTTTACCTCATTCTCTTCCTTTTCCACCAAAATCCATAAAATGGATAGCAGACAAACCGAACGCATAGACATTTGTTTGTTAGCGTAAAAGCCACAGAGAAGTAAACAGACAAGAAACACAGACGAGCGATTCACTTTAACAACAATTACAGCTGCTCTACTTTATCCGCAACAAATTTCTTCAACTTAATTGAACCCCAAGCACTTAAAAATAAACGTTAAATAGACACACTCGTTTGTGCAGCAGATCTCTGCCCTATATTGTTAGGAAAGTGCATGTTGAAGTCCATATGGCAACTTCCTTTTGACCTGCTTTCCCGTCCTCGTCGTGTATTGTCAGGCCTGTCACCGATAAAGAATCACTTGACTTGCTATAACAAGTTCAAAAGAAACAGAGAATCCATGAAGAATTGAGTAAAGGAACACCCCTACTGCTTTCGCTATCATTCCCATAGAGATAGTGATATTATTGATGGGATGGTTATGCTAATTTCTTTAGAGGCACAACTTTTATTTTGGAATTTGTTCAAAAAGGAATTTCATACACATCAGACTGGAAAATGCGGGCTGAATTCCTGAGCGTTTAAGGGGCAGCATGGGAATCTGATTTTCATAGTGAATAATGAATGTGCTATCTTTTAAAACGTGTGTTTTGTCTGGAAAGAAAATAAAGAGAAGGCGAGCCTTTGCCTTTGGGATTTAATAACGATTAATGCTCCTTTGAACACACTAAATATCACAAACACACAACTGTGTAGTGAAGCAACAAGAGAAAGAGGAAAACCTTCCTCTTTACAACTTGTCACATGATAAAACGCTTCTCTGGATCCCGTTAGGAGCATTAAGGCTTTTGTCCTGACTGTGTAAATATGCCGTTTCATTAGATGTCACCAGGACCTAATACAGAAGTCATTCATAATCAGTCTTGATTTGATTTTTCTAATTAGAAAGGTCCTGGTGTAAAAATAACTGCGTGATGATAACAAACATAAATACATACAAATATTAATATATTAATTATATTCCTATTATAGGCCTATTTTAATATATAGTTTTTTTTTTTTTGTTTTTTTTTGTTTTTTTTTCTTCTTTTTTTTCCCCATGTGTGCACGACATTATGTGCTCAGTGGAAAATGAAACTGTAAAGTTAAAGGATTTTTTTATTATTATTATTATTATTATTATTATTATTATTAGGCTATTATAAACACCTGCTCCCCCCTTCATTCTTTTCATTTACCCGATATATATCAGAATCAATATAATCAATATAATATTCGATCGATAATCAATCAATCAATCAATCCATCTATTCTCTCATCCTTGTCCTTTTCTCCAAAGTCACGCGTACTCGCATTCCTATTGGATATTATTTTATTATTAGCCTATTATTATTATTATTATTATTGTTATTACCAAAGCCTCCCATAATTACAACATAATCATTATATAATCCCACAACAAAGAGTTTATTGAAACAGTAGCTTTTTGTCAACTGCCGGGACACTGAATGTACAATTGCGTTATTCTGCGTCTCAGTCCTCGCGTAAAAGCAACATCGGCCTGAGCGCTTAAGTTCAGCCCCAAAAAAAGTTTCATGTCCTCGCCGAAGTACCTTTTCAGAGGACCTTCTCCCACGTCTCTGAGCGCGTGTCTCGACCGCTGTCTGGACCCCTTTTCCTCTTTCTGTGATGAAGAGGGAGGTTGTTGGTTAGGCTACGCGCCCCGCTGAGTGGCAATTTCATCTCATATTTACAAACTGATAAGCTTTCTCGTGCATTTGTTTTAAATATGCGCTCCTGTGTGACGCGTTAGCATATAAGAGTGGGAAAAAAGCGCTTCCCGTCTTGGCCGGTCTCTGTTTGTGTGCATGTATGTGTGTGTGTGTGTGTGTGTGTGATTGTGTGCAACATAACCGGCTTATTTACATTAAATACGCCACAAGGTTACAGTGCAGATGAGCGTCATTTTATCACTCATTACTTCTCTCTTATACTGACTGATGCTCGCTCTCTCCGCTCATCTCACTGGACTTTTTCTCGAGGATACAAGACTTCAGATACTTTCCCCAAAAGGTAAGCACATTTATTTTTCAATTGTAGCTATTTGTAGCTAGTGTTTATCCACGGTGTTATTTAAACGGCGACAAGGCATCAAAGCCAATTACGCCTCGTCTGAATAACGGGACTGACAATGTGAGTGAGGATAGACAGATTTTAATAATTGTTCACGGGGAAGTCAAGGTCAATAAGATGATCCGATGGAGTGAAATTTGCTTTTGAGTCTCTCCGCGTGGGGAAAATAGACGACTCGGGATGATATTCCGTGCACCGGGGCTGTTTTATCAAGGGTTCAAGCTTTTAGTCCCATCAAATGCCGCAAGACTCTCTCCGCTCTCTGTGAATGGACGACAATGGAGTGCCTTTTTAACGGTACAATGCTTTTCACCGTCCAGATAGGGGGAGTCCGAACGGACAGATGAGGGGAAATGTCTTGTGATGCTGGCCGATCGCTATCAATGAACGCGTTTATATTGAGATTAAACTCAAAGGCGCTTTTTCATCACTCGGGATGCGCGAGGAACAGTTGGGAAACGGATTCGCGAGAGGACGATCATAACAGGTCCGAAGCACGCGCGTGTGTGTGTGTTTGTGTAGACTATATACTTTAACCCCATCAGCAGTATAAGAAAATGATCAGCTCAATTATGTGGACATGCTTTATTATTTAATGAAGACATTCTTTCGCAACGCGTCTTGACGTCCGGATGAATTTAAAGGTAAGAAGTGGTTAGATCAGTTGTGGATTCGCGGGTGGTTTTCGCTCGATTCGCTTTCTAAAAGTCAGTTTGTGCTATTGATGTGTGTGTTATTATATTTCTCTATTTGACTGAAATACATGCATTGTTAATTGTCTAAAACGTTGTCGCGCCGGATAATAAAACGGCTTCTTATCGAAAGCGTTGCTGGAAGCCATTGCACGCGCTTAGATTAACTTGTTCCAAAGGAAAAACACGCCGTTGTATCTTATATTTGGCTCTTATAAGGATAACTTTATTAATTAAGTGTAAAGACACATCGTGCATTATTACTGTAAGGTGGATAGAAGCTTTCCAGGGATGCGCACCAGATTCGCTCGTGCTGGCCAGGCAGAGATATGGAGCTGTAAGAAAGTTTCCTCAAATCTCTGCTCAAACTTTCTCACTTCAGCCCCAAGGGTTTTGCGTTTAGGATTTCAGCTGAAGTGAACACAGATCGGTTGGAGAATTAGGATCAAAGTTACCCGGTGCATGCCATGTGTCAAAACTTGTGAGATGGAAGAGCCGGTGAGACCTGCCATTTTGTGCTGTGATCGACCTCTTATGAACAGAAGCCTTATGATGGCATTCAACAACTGAGGGCTAAATGTCATATCAGACTTAAAAACCTTTTTATCTGCGGGAAAAAAAACACGCACATCTCCCCTGGAAATGGAGATTTGAACGACTGTTGCGAAGATTGTCGCTTGGGGAAATGATGTATTACGGAGGAAAAAAGAACAAGAAAGTTGCATGAATTGGAGATTAGGATAGGAATGCGCGCGGGAGTGCGGGAATAATTGAAGAACAGATAAAATGTTGTATGTTGGCATGATTGTGAGCTGCGTTTCGACACACAGTAAAATCATTCAGCTCACTGTGTTACGTATATTTTGATACTGCACAAATTATAACATTGCCAGGGTCAGAATTATAATAGGACACATTGCATCAGGCATCTATTGCGTGCACTTCAGGTGCTTAAGTCTTTATGAAAGGTCTTTATAAATCTAGCAAAATTGATTTGCTGTCTCATGCCTTCAGATCCAGGTGCAGATTTCTCATGTCACTTTATATGAGATGACCCAGAACTTTTACTTATGGAAAAGAATATTAAACACACACACACACACACACACGCACGCACACACACACACACAGTCAGCTACTTTTAGTTTGTATGCATCTTTCATTATGTTGAAATGAGATAACTGTTTTTTCCTCAGGTTCATTGTTCATGGAAAGGGACAAATAGCAGGCGGCACAGATGTACCGTCATTGTTTAACGGATATTATGTCTGTAATAGTGTCTGGGCGTAGACATTTTTGTCAGCTCTTTTCATTTTTCTGATTTGAAATGACATTGTGATGTAGGCAAGTCACACGTTCTTTTCAGAATCCCACACAATTCATTTGAAAGGCCAGCATTAACATGACCACAAATATAGCCTTGTAAGCCCCTTTATGAATTAAAATAAATTAATCAATAAACAGTAAGCTGGATTAATGTGGACAGTGAGAAAGAGAGAGAAAATAGTCATGCATAGTGTGTGTTTACAATTGATAGGCCATCCGAATTAAGGTTATTGTATTGAGTGAAATGCTTGATTCATTTAACAGCAAGCTTTAATTGTTTTTCATTATAGGCTAATATAAAAATGGTTTCTAGAGTTTGATGCTAAATAATGCATGTTGTTTTAAAATACTTGACTAATTAGCAAAATAATAAAAATAGCTGCAGCACGGGATACCCACAGTCTTAGAGGTGTTGATGGTGCAATTTTTGCTTATTGCTGCTGTTTTTTTATTTATTTATTATTAATTAATTATTATTTTTTGTGGTCTTCTTAAATACATTATCAGCTGAAAATGTATATCATGCTCACTTAGAATTTATCATCTATGAGACAATTTTTTTTTTTTGGGGGGGGGGGGGGGATATCAAACTCGTTTAAATGCAGTGAGAGAGAGGGTGTTATGAAGACTCTTGTGAATACACTCTGCCAGTGCAACTGATAGCAGTTCGATGGGGCTAAACAGACCAAGCCAATCCTGTCAAAATGTCTCCTCCCTGGTGTGTACGCTCTCATTTACATATGCGTCTTGCACTCATTCGGCAGGGAAAGTGTGTGTTGTGTGGCAGAACTTGGCAGCGCTCGAGAGCGTTAGTGTGTCCCTAGGTCTGCATGCTCGCCGCCGCCGTCACCAGTAAACCCCGGTGTGTGGAAGTGCACCTCACCAGGGCAGTGCCAACGGGCTGGAGAGACAAGCCCTCTCTCTCTTTCTCTCTCTCTGTCTCCAGGCCTGTCAGTCTCCAGCTTAGCCGGCTGGATCTGTGCTTGAGCCTTGGAGACTTGATCAAACAGCCATTCCACACTTAAATGCCTCCCCGCTCCTTTTAATTGGAGGAAATTGTCTTCCAGATGCCCGGGCCCTAGCCAGGCAACTCAGGGGGGACGGTATGGCAGGCAAGGCCGTGGCGTTTAGGTATTAATTGATATGTGATGTGGAGACACCGACCTCGCTCCTCCACCCCGTCGTCGCCCTCATTCCCTTCCTCTCCTGCTCCGAAGTCTCAGGCCTCTCCCATCGTGGCAGTAGAATCCCTAAACGCCAGGAGTGTCATGTTTATTTGTTGGGGGGCGTTTACGTGATGCTTTTGGCTTGACAAGTAATGTTAGTGACCTTGGTTATGTTAACTTCTTTTTTCCAAAAAAGTACACTCTTAAAAATAAAGGTTCTGTATTGGCATTGATTGTTCCATAAATAACTTTTAACATTAATGTAACCTTTCCATTGTACAAAAGTTCTTTATTGTGGTCTTTAGATTTATTAAAATATTATTTACACTGAGAAAAAAAAAACGGTTATTTTAAGTACTGCACACTGATGGTTCTTCAATGGAATTGTTGTGAGATCTCCTTTTTTGGAACCTTTTTTTTTTAAGAGTGTAGAATAAATTGAATTCCCCCCCCCCCCCCCCCCCACCTCCCATAATATTGTAAGTGAAATTATTTCCAAACATCCACATTTTCAGGATAATGTTATGGGTGTGGTTCAGTACCAATCACTATCCTCTGAAAGTACATTTAGAAAAAGAGTGCCTCACATTACTCCTATGCCTGTCCTCTCCAATTGATTAAGCGCATAATTCCCTGTCATTCAATATTCGCCTGTGTACAGGCGAAGACACAGTTCAGCATGTCACTTTACGTAATATAAATGGGAATGTTCGGTTACTGACAGATGTCAACTTTTGTATTTAACAAATAATTATAGTGGAATAAGGACATTTCGTTATGCACATGTCACTTATAAATGAGTGATGATTTCTAAGGCTTTTCGTAGTCATTCGAAACAGACAGAGAGAGATAGAGAGGGGAGAGGGTAGAGGAGTGGAAGTTTTTGAGCGGGCTAATCACAGACGTCAGTCAGTGTGTGATCTAAGAATAAAGAGTGCCCTGACAGATGAGGTGGTGACGGATGATCTTGTCTCCACTGCCTCATGCCAGGGTGCCACCAGAAGGAGCGTCTGTCTGTCTACGGAGCGAGAGAGAGAGGGAGCGAGAGAGAGAGAGAGAGAGAGAGGGTCCTTGCTCTACTCCACCCTGGGGCACTTTCCATGAGGAAAATATATAGATAGACTAATGACGCTGCAATGAATATCGAGCATTGGAAGGGAAGCATACGTTACAGTTAAAGTTAGCCCATGCGCAGATGACAGAGCCGAACAGATGTGTGCAGATGTTTTGTATCCCTCTAAATATTGCCCCCCTTTCTCATAATTCTCTCCTGTGGGGAGAGGGAATGGGTGGACAAAATTCAGCCCTCCAACACCACACACATGCTCACACTCTCTCACACATCTCAGAGAGAGAGAGAGAGAAAGAGAAAGAGAAAGAGAGAGTAAAGAAAGGCTGTGGGACATTTGGTCATTATGGAGAGTGTTGAATCGGTCAGGTTTACACAGCCTTGGGAGACATGGTCAGCCTTCGGCTACGGCCTTACTCCTTTTCCAGAAAATTAAGCTAACTTTTTATTACAAACCAACAAGTAATTCCCATGTGCTATATGGCACCGTCTAACATGACGGCGGGCTTTTCAGTTGGTGAGAAGCACAAAATTACAGCCATGTCATCTCAGTAGACAGGGGCTTTGCACAAACAAGCGACTTCCTGTCAATCACTGGCCTTAAGCACATGCTATTATGTTGTTTTGCATTCTAATCCGAGCTCTTAAAATAGTGGTAAATATTTGCAGTGCTGCAAAGGCACCAAAAATAGTGGCAGATAATTCTGATGGCTGGGTGGTCCGCCGTTAGAGCGTAGGGCATCTCTGTTACAAGATGTCTCCAGATAATTGGGGGAGTTTAACAACGCCTACTCTTGAACTGTTTCCAGGTCGTGACCCCAACGGGTGCACCATCCACCCCGAGTGTGAGGGATGGCAGCCCCCTGGAGGGCAGCCTGGTTAAAATGGACGCCACTGAGAAGTAAAGAGGGACCCTGCACCTTTAATTATGATCAAGAGGTTTTCTCCAAAGGACGGAGGCGTAGCAGTTATGTTGCCTCGTAAATCTGCCTCAGATGCAGTATATTGTGTTGAACTATTACGGTACACTATTATACTGCATATTCAACTGGCTCTTCAGGACCTGATTTGCATAATTGGATCTTTAATGAAACTTGCCTTGTGGAACAAAAAAGGGAAAAAAAATGAGGAGAGAGATGAAAAAATACATTATAGTATTATAGGCAAACCCCAGCGAGTATTTGTGGTGGGAAGTTGTCTAAAAAAAAAAAAATACAAAACCGAGAGAGAACATGGAAAAAAAGGAGCCTGTTTAAAGCAGCGCATGAGCAGTGAAGTGACCTACGTTATGTACATCCCGTCACTTACCAGGACAGGCACGCACACATACATCACTGGCGGGGCTACAAATAGGATGAGAAGTACCTCTGAAAGCTATACATACTCAGCCAGGTCTCAGGGGTTATTACTACAATAGCTGGATTTCTTTAGCCTGAGGGATTTTCGCTTCTCTGTCGGCACTCATTCCCTCCACTTGTTACTCAGGGAAGATGGGTCCTTTGTAGGGAAGCCCAAGCCGCTCGCATGTGGAATTCCTCTGCTGCAAATATTTTGACAATTCCCAGTCAGATCTGCGCGGACTGAGTTTCTCTTTCGCCCCCTCCACTAGGGGTGCCGTATCAAAAGCTCAAAACGTAGTTTTTAATCTCTGTAGCTTTGTGTGCATAATCACCGCAACGATTTTACAAAGATATATTTATGTGTTTCCAGACACTCTATAATCCATAACATCTGTTTCTGGCTGATTTGTGACTTAGAATTGTTTTTATTGGTTAATTAAAATGCATGTGTCTTTTCTTCCTGTTCTTGAGCAGTTGAAGGTTAAAACGCTGATAGTGACCCTTTCGAACAGACGTGACAGTCATGGTTAATGAAATGTTATTTGTCCTTTCTTTGAAGGGCCTATAATTTAAAAAGTGAAGGAAAGAAAAACTGTGAGCAAAGGAATATGAAAAAGAGAGCGGGGTAAAAAAAAAAAAAAAAGGAAAAGAGGCGAGCTATTTAGCTGCACTGTAGCAGGAGTGGTTTGTATCCAGGGGGGAAGAGTGTTGTTAATCAGGGAGAGAGGTTAAAAACGGATATTAGCTAAACGATGATGATTTATCATTGGAGGAGGGGGCCGAAAAACACAGAGGTGACTCCACTCCAGAGGCCTGGGAGTGGATCATATGGCTGCGTGGTTCACAGGTGGCTATTAGCGCAATGTTGGAGAGGGGCGGCAAAAGGAGATAGAAAAAGAGGGAGGGAGGGTGTGGAGAAAAAAAAAAAAGTAGTGCCACAGCTAGCGGCGAGCTGCCATTTACCCTGTATGTGCAAACGACTCTTTCACTTACTCTCTTTTTCCTTCTCCCTCTCTCCCTCTTTTTTTTTTTTTTTATATCTCTCCACGCTCTGCACTTAGGAACTTTCAGCTGACAGTGTGTCCCGGTCCTTGGTATCTCACAGGTAGGCTCATGTTATTTTTACTCCCCCCCTAATTTCCCCCTGAATACGACCCTTTTATGTTTTACACACACCACACTCACACAGACGCTCACGCACACACTTGCAGAGTCACACTAACACACGGTCAGAGTGCTTGTGCTGTTGATTCTCCCGGTAATGATGTCATTGCGATAGTGGAGGAGAGCAAATGTCTCCTGATTCCTCCATTTAACGGCTGGCTGAATTGGCTGATAATGATAGCATTGGCGTCTCCAGCCTTACAGACAGATCAGACCCTGTGAATTAGCAGCTCCTAACCAGTGAGAGAGAGAGAGAGAGAGAGAGAGAGAGAGAGAGAGAGAGAGAGATGGCATATGGAGGGGAAAGAGGGAAGCACTGGCACTAGCAAAGGGAGCGAGCGAGAGAGAAAGATAGAGATGTTGAAAGAGAGAGAGGGTGATGTATTTAACATATCTGTGCTGTGCTCTTGAACAGGCTGTGAGAGATCTGTGTGTGGCAGTGCTGATAACTGCCGCTTGATATCAGTCAGGGACATGACCGCCTGTTTGCAAAGCTCTTTAATGCCTCTGCACGTCTGTCCTGCTACTTTGAACTGAATCATGGTCGTATCAGGGCCATATCGTTCAATATCTGACCTTAATATTAGAGTTTGATTCTGTAGAATAGAATTAATATACTTTAAACAATTCAATGTTATTATTGTTCTTTAAATTGCAATTTTTTTAAATGAACGATTGTAGATGAAATCCATGACACTGAGCGTTATTATTATTAGTTATTTTCCTCAGTGTTTTGTTTGACATTTTACATTTTTATATTTCTAAATATGAATGCATCTTTCACTCGAAAGGCTCTTTTGCAAATATTGAGCGACTTTAAACACCATGCAACCGAGATCTCCTCCAAAATCTCTAATAGAGTTTTACTGTTTTTCTTGCGATCTTAAAGTAAATAAATAGGTCCGAATGCTAATGAGCGTTCCAAGCTTTGAACACATGGCCCTCTGTGACCGTCCGCCCCACACCCCTCTAGCCACACCAGCAATGCCACATCTTCAGACCCGCAGTGTCATAAGAGTACACATACCTGCCTACATTTTTTTTCCCCTTCAGAATAAATATGAAGTATATACCTAGTTCTGCTCATTTCTGTCACTCTGGGCCAAGGCTGTGGACAGGTCCAGTTTCAATGGGTCAACATTTTTTAAATTAAAAGAGAATATCACACTTTGAATCGATGACAAATTGGGTTTATTATTATAAAATGTATCTAAATATTAATTATTTATTTATTTTGTCTTTTAGTTTAATTGTTTTATTATTATGTATTTATTTGGAAGTTACACACAGGTGTTTTTTTTTTTTTTTTTTCTCTGTATAATTCAATTGTTTGAATGTCATTGAAATTGAACATTGTAAGATCATAAAAGGATTAATTTGTGTATTATTGCAGTGCTTGTGGTGGAGGGTTGACTAACTTTTGTATGGGAATAATTGCATTGTTTAAATCCTGTACACATACATACACATTTGCTATCAGCCACCTGGTTGCTTTGTTTGTAGAGGGCTGTCAGTCCTGTGAGAAGCACTTTAAGTAACTCTTGCTGAAGGTGAGAGTTAAACAGTATTTACTTTGGGGAATTTGCCTGTATTTATCTGCCTTAATACAGAGGTGAATTTTAAAGGGGCTCTCAGAGAGAATTCCCCCGATGCTCAGCTTACTTTACACACCTTTTAAGTCTTAAGATGTGTTTCTCCCCTCCTGCTGACGCTTACCCATAACACTTCTCCCACAATCTCCGCCGATTTTCACAAATCAGCTTCTTTTCCCTCTCCCCCTTTCTTGTCTGTTATTGTTTTTGTTCTCTCGCCTGCTCCCTTTTTTCAGTCTTGATCACGAAGTGTTGTTGTCTGTCTCTTAAGTTGCCCGTTTCATCTCTTTTGTTATGGCGTCTGTGCCAATCGTTGTAATTGGGAGAAAGCTAAGTTAAGTGAGTGAAGGAGAGAGTGTGGGGTAACTTGCCTTGTTACTTTTCCCCACGTTTTTGTAAATAAGGCTGTCAGTATAGATCAGCCTGTGGTAATGTGGACGATCCAATCCACTCCAAACCCACATGACTGGAGGCTGGAAAAGAATGGAAGGCATGTTCAGAAAGGACAGCTTAGAGTTCAGTTACACTTCTGGAAGTTTTTACGCACGACTTCTTTGTGTCAGATCAACCGCCAACATCCTTTTTAACTTTCCGAGGTCAAGAGAACTGGTACAAGATTTAGCCTGTTTACGTTATTGTAGGGAAACACATTTTTAGTTCAAGTTAAAAAATTCTGAACTGTATTGGAAGTGTACGCTTACAGCACATGTTCTGTGTCTAGACATTTCTTGGGAGAACAAAATGGACTTTGACACCTCATTTTGTTTCCTGCTTGCATTTGAAAGCATGTGTATTTCACATAAATGGTGTCAATTCAATTTCGATGTGCTTTTTTAAATATAAACACGATATTTATAGTTTAGATTTTTTACATGTAATTGTGGGTTGGATTTCGCTAAGATGCTTAAGGATTAATTAATTTCACGACGCTAATCAGAACATTATGGATATCGGCTTTTTTCAGAGCGAGAGCGACTTTCATAACAAGTTGAGCCAGCGATGACGTGATTTGCACAGAGGAAGGGGCCTGTGGTCTGGTGTTGATCATTAACACTTTTCCTGTATGTGTGGCCCCCTCATCAGGCGGCTAAAAGATCATCTCTGTTTAAATTTGCATGATGATGGTACTGTGACCAGTCATCGTTAGATCAACTAACTAGAGAGGCTTAAGGTTGGGCAGAGAAGATTCATGATCCCCCCCTCCCCCGATCTCTCTCCGTCTTGGGAGGTCCCCTTTAAAGTGCAAACCTCAGCCCCCCTCTCATCCCGCGTCTCCAGGAATGATGATCCGACGCGATCCCGTTTCTGCACGAGCCAAACGGGGAAGCTATGTGAGATTTTCCCCTCGGTTTATATATTTTTCTTCCTCTCTCTCTCTTTCCCCTCAGTCTCTCTTAGCCCTCACTCAGCCCTGCTGATTGCTGTAGCCTCGGGGCTCTCCGGCGCACACTACATCCCTGTGATTATATTAATGGCCTCCCGCGCTGGGTTTGGAGGCTGAGGACGGCCGGGGTAATGCGAAGCATTGCCGAGGAACAGTTAAGGAGATGGACCTCTGACCGCAGGGGGTCTCGGGATCAAGGCCCAGGTGGGCCACGGCGTAGCTCCACGCTCCCTCTGGGCAGGCCACTTAACTCGCAACGCCTCAGTGAGCGCCCTAACCACAGCCGTAACAGAGCGCGCACGAGAGAAAGAGAGAAAGAGAAATGTGATGTGGGGTTTCTGTGTCTGCTGTGAAAAAGGGAAGTTATGAGTGAGACAGAACAAATCACACCCAGAGGCTTTTGGCTAAAACTCACAAAGCTGGCTAATAATTCTCCTCTGAGAAGTATTGATCTTTATTTGTTATTATGTGACTTCTAGGCACTCTCGCACGTTTATTTGTCTTCATTAGACTTGAACAGCACCTGCAGCATTGTTACTCCAAAATGGAGTGTGTGTATTTGCGTTATTGCATACGAAAATGTTTGTTTGCCTCCCGTGCTATGTGTCTGTGTGTTAGCGCCTTTATTTGGGAGGACTTTGTTATTTCTTTCTCTCTAATTTGGGATTTATTGTGAAATTGCCGTGTGTGTACATGTGTGAAATGCCGTCTGCCGCTCTGCACTGAATATATCTCCTACTTATGTGTCGGCTTGATATGTGGAGCAGGATTCATTCATGTTGCACTTGTGAGGTGGGAGCCGCGGGGGTCCGTCTCCCCTCGACTGGATGTTTGATCAAGGCACATGAGGGGTCTGCCCCGTCCCATGCTCCTCTGTTTCATCCTCTCGCCCTGGCCGCAGGATCCCCGCTTTCCACACTTTTGTTGTCATGAGTAATCTCGGAACTGATCTTAATTATGGAGGCCGGGTCTGGTTCTTTCTCTACCGTCCAAATGCGCTTTTAATCAGTGTAGTCAGTTAGTTATGAGCAAGGGGGAGGTACTCCACACCTCCAAGCCTAGGGCTGCATTCGAAATCGCATACTTCCCTACTATATAGTAGGTGAAAAACAGTATGTGACAAAAGAAGTATGTCCAAATTCACAGTACTTTTAAAAGAGTAGACAAAAAGTAACCGGATGACCTACTACTACCGGCAAGATTCTGAAGTTTGCATGCGATGGACACTTTACTATCCCATGAGGCCACGGGAGAGGATTTATGAATGGCAGTGAAGCAACATAAGCTGGTAGGTCATATGATAATGACAGCATGCCGAATGTGGTACGTCCGGATTATATTCCTGCTACAGACACTATTTAGAACATACTTTTTTAGCGGTCCTAAAGTAATTACATATTCAAAATAAGTACCTACTCAAGAGAGTATCCGATTTCGGACGCAGTCTAGGAAGAGTGAGAAATAGCTGGAGAGAAGAGAGCATCGTGGGACTGTGTGGAGGAATAGAGCAGGTGTTTGAGAGGAGCTGGGAAGCTAAAGGTAAAAGATTGCACAGGGATTCTTGCTTTTGGAGAGGAAGTGTTGCAAAACTCACTATAGCAGCATTTATGATAGATACATGGGTTTAACAAAAAACAAATCTATATGTGAAAGTGCACTGGACAAATATTAGTTTATCACAGCCAGTGAATGACAGATATGTTGGCAGATATTTGCCATTTTGGGATCATAATGGGGTAAATGGGATCAAATTTGGGACAATCTGATGATACGTGTGGCAGCTTGGCTTATTATCAGTAGCGTTAGGTCTCGATGGTGTCAGTTGAAATATATATTTAAAAATATTAAAGACATTAACACTTTCATTTAGCAAGAACGCATTCAACTGATCATAAGTGGTAGTTAGGACATGTACACTGTTATTATGATTTCAAATATATGCTGTTCTTTTGAACTTTTTATTAATCAAAGAAAAATATTAAGTAGCACAACTGTTTTAAAATGATTAATAAGAAATGTGCAGCAAATCATCCTATTAGAATGATTTCTGAAGGATAATTAGTCACTGAAGACTGAACAATTGTATTAAATTGTAATACTATTTCACAATATTACTGTATTTACTGTTTTTTAATTAAACAAATGCAGCCTTGATGAGTATAAGAGACTTCTTTAAAAAAAAAAAAAATTAAAATCATAATGATTTAAACATTTTGAACATTAGTGTTTGTATTTATATTTTTTTCTATAATAATTATTTATATATTTCAATAATATATTTAATAATATAAAATTATATATTAGTTTTTTTTTAAAATATTCTTTCACATATATATTTATATTTAAAAAAATGTGTATAATCACATATATTTAGATTTTATTGACCACTCTGCTCTCAAAACTGGATAACAGGCCCAAGGAAAATGGATAAAAAATTGGGAAGAAAGCAGAAGGAGAAGCAGCGGGAGTGGGATGCATCGAGAAAGATGGATTCCATTACACATAAACATGCTTTAAGCACTGATAGGATGATCCATTGGGATTAGTGAGGAAATCCTGATGGACATTGAAAAGGTGACCAGTCGGAGAAAAGCGTTACTACATGCTCCACTGCAGACGCCACACGCATTCATACAGAAACGCAAACAAACTGGGGTTATCCTAAAGGTCAAAGGGCAGCCCTCTTAGCACAAACTCGAGGGCTTAACGTCAACCAGCTTTATAAATCAAGGATGAATATGTGTGATTGCTTCAGTGGGCCTAGATTTCAGGAATGCTTTATCAAACATTTGTGTATGCTGACTTTTCAGTTTTGATTGTTGTTTGTGTGATTTACATTGAGTTCCATATTTGTGTCCATGTACAATGCTACTTTAAATGTATATTTTATTTTATTTTATTTTTAAGCAAAGTCATAAAAAGAGTGTCTCAATTAACTGGAAGGAAGCACAGTAAAATCTTAAGAAAACAACTGAGAATTCACTTATACTGTTAAAATCTACAGACGAATCCTTAAAGCCGAGAGTTGAGTCACTGAACAAATGAGATTGTGTTCTATTGCAAGTGTGTGTGTGTGTGTGTGTGTGTGTGTTTTTGACCAGAAACAAAAGCAAGTAAGTTCACATCGGGGCAGATTTGGATAAGAATCAGTATAGTGATTTGCGGCAGGGGATCTAGATATTCTCATTAGGTATGCATGGTGGCATTCCCACATCTTGTCTCTATATTATTAAAAGTAGTTTGCCCATAGGCTGCCTCTGTGCTGAAGGAAGTTGGACAGATGGCCATGTTTTTTTAATAGATCACAACCATATCTAAAGCACGGCAGAGGATGAGAGAAACGGATAGCACTACCTCTCTTTCACTGGCTGCTGGATTCATTCAGGGGGGCAAATGCTCCTCTAGCTATAGCCTTCATGAGTGTAGCGTTTCATTAAATAGACTCTAAAACTAATACAACATTCAGTGACTTCTCGCTGTGGATGACAAGTTAATTTGCTGTTTATGCCTGTGTATGTCACATTATATAGCAGTTGCGAAGGTCTTCCGAATAGTGTGTGTGCTGTGAACTGTTTTTAATCTTACAAACCCTCCTTAGCCTTTTTGTGCCTGACTGAAAGTTACTCATAACAGGATGTTTAATGTATCGCAGAGAGAGGGAGAGAGAGCAAGAGAGAGGGAGATTATGTCTATGTGGTTGCACTATTTCTTGATATATACGGCATGTCAGGCAGCCATTGTCTCCTGGGTAAAGAATGATAGTTCAAATACCTACCATCTCTCCCTTGGTGCTCCAAATGCTCGCCTTTGAAGTTTTTATAATCCATCTGTCATCTTGGAGCGGGGAGGGCACATGTTCTGTACTGCTCAATTATAGAAATTTCTTTTTTGCCAGCCACATTGAGACAGAAAACGAATATGGACGGCGCAAAGAGAAAGAGGGAGATAAAAAACTAAATTTTGCATTCTTCAATTTGTCACCACTTAAAGGGACAGTTCTCCCCAAAAGGAAAGTTCTTTTATCATTTACTCACCCTCATGCCGTTCCAAATCTGGAACACAAAAGAAAATATTTAGAAGAATGTCTTGATATATACACTACAGATCAAACGTTTTAGTTAGTACAATTTTTATTATTATTATTCTGAAAGAAAGAAAATCATATTTTTTTCTATTTGAAATAAATTATGTTCTTTTGAACTTTCTATTCATTAAAGAAACTTGGAAAAACATGTCATGGTTTTCTTAATTTTAAGCAGCACAACTTTTTTCAACATTGATAATAAGTATCTCTTGAGCAGCAAATCAGCATAGCCTATTACAATGATTTCTTAAGGATCATGTGACACTGAAGACAGTAATGATGCTGAAAATTTAGCTTTGACATCACAGGAATATATTATATTTTAAAATAGAAAATGTTATTTTAAATTGTAATTATATTTCATAATATTACTGTTTTTGATCAAATAAATGCAGCCATGGCAAGTATAAGAGACTTCCTGACTATATAAGAAGTCAGTAGGATCCAATGTTTTTGGACTCAATTCTTCAAAATATATTTTATGTTATCCCAAAGAAAGGAACAACATAAGGGTGAGTAAATTATAGAATTTAAATTTTTTTGGTGAGCATTTTTACATTCAGTCTCGATTTCTCAATTCCTTTCGGACCCAAAGCACATACACACAGGTGCTCACACACTCACTAGTTTTGGATGGAAAGCCTAAAAAGCTTCCTGCTGTTACAATTCTAATGAATTTTACGGGGCTGATTTTGAACATTTTCAAGAGGCTAAAATGAGTAATAACAATAACATTAAATCGATCAGTTAATCAAAAAATTTGAATTCCATCTAAATATTTGTTTATTTGCTGTGAGAAAAAGGAAAACGGAGAATAACATGCATGTGAATGGGATGTCCCATGCAGAATGGAGCAGAGAGGCTATTCAACACACATCCTAATGAAGTCTGTCGCAGTACATGGTGGTAAAATCATGTTTAATTAGAGAATGCGGCACAGGCATGCAGAGGTAAAACCCTATTTGTAGAACACAGAAAAGACTGATACATAAAACTAGATATAGAGAGAGTCAACAAGAGGAACTGATTACTTCAGATATGGTTTCTTAAAGAGCAGGTAGAAAAGAAAACAACAGCAGTTGGAAATCAGATATCTGAAGCATTTTACCTTTTAATAATTTCTTTTTACATCACCGTTAGATCTCTTTGAGTCTCGTGCTATCAGAAGTGAATAGCGAAACATGAAGAAGGGAAGAGGAAGATGAAAGATTGTGGTCGGCAACGATAAAAGGAAATCGTACGTTCTTTTGTTGTTTTTGAATCATCAGTATTTGGGGTATAATTGTTTTGTTGGCGTTATATATCTTCATTTATGGTGGAACAACACGTAGGCCTTTTTTCTGGCTAAATAAAAGCAGCACCCATCTGCCTCTAGACCGGCTCCAGCCTCCTGCTCATCGCAAAAATAATGCGCGTCCTAATGACTTCCACATATTTGGAAATCTCCCTTTTGAAATTGGTCTTGGCAGATTATTTGCAGGTACTTGAGTTGCATCTGTTTGCAATTTTGCAAATGTGGAAGACTTTAATATGGCACTCTTGCTTTGGAATGATAGGGGCTATTCTAATCCTGGGGTAGTACCGGCTGTCATCACAAAAAGACCTTCGCTTTTCTCTTTCCTTCTCTCGGCGGAAGAAGAGAAACGAGAGATGGGATATCCAGCGTCCAGGTCAAGGTTAAAGTTGCGAGAAGCGTCCTGGTCCCACTGTTTTGGGGAGAGTGGATGAGGGAGAAAGAATGTAAGAGAGGGGAGGAAGGACATTCAAGCCAGGCTGAAATCATTGTGACTTCAGTTCTTGTTAGTTCTACCATGTGGCAAGCAGCTGACCAGCCTAAGCCATTTGATTCTCTCGCTCCTTCTTTTTTTTTGTTTCAAATATAAACTCAACTATCTGTTCCACTTTCCAAGCCTGTGCTGCGCCTGTGATTTCTCTCCCTCCGTTTTTGTCTCGCTTTCTTACCCAGCAGATTGCAATTGTATAGGTGGTTACAATTACATTCATTACAGATTTCATCAGCGGTGTTTATTCAGTCTGACGAAAAATGAAAAGGCGAACTTTTAACTCCTTTGTTTTGTTTTTTCCCCCCCTCCCGCTCTCTCCTGAATTTTTGGAGAGGTTTTGTTTTATTAGGAGTGAGGGGCAGGCGATGCCAGACAGGGAATTATGTTGAAAGTGTATGCCTTGCAACTTTTCTCCCTGTTGGAAATGTTTATTTGAACAGTAAGCTCATGATTTGAATATTTGTAATCCATGCTTAAATTTACAGGCCAGATGAACTTTTTGGCACAGAATCGCAACCATAAGTAGGATTTTCTCAAAAGCTTTACAAAATTTTAAGCCATTTGCATGGCTTATCTAATTTAGAGGGAGGGGGGGATGCCTCGCCCTTCTATTATTTTCATACCTCTGAAAAAGAACATTGTTCCACCCTTAATGTATATGCATACCTCTACCGCCAGTCTATGGTGACCAATGCTCAAAGCACTTAGCGGGAGACAAAGGGAAAAAGGGAACAGGGAAAGACGAATACATAAATACATGTGTGCGAGGGGGGAGTGGGGAAATGTATGCAGTGGCCGGGGCGCTGGAGTGCTTTTTCACTCTGTTCAATTCAAATGAGTTTACTAGGTATTGACTTCTGGTGCTGGGAGAGGCCACCCATCTCGTAGGCTGGGCGGTCTTCTCAGCGCTGCGCGCTTTCTTAAATGATGCTAATCAGTCCGGCAGGGCCTGGCCTCTGTCCACCATCAGTTTTTCTGTAATTCAGATGTGGTGAGAACCTGAAATTAAACATGTCTGCGTGTGCGCTGTGAATGGAAGTGTTGAGACGTGCGTTTTGGTGTGTGCGTCCGGGTCAAGAAAAACCGAATTAGCAGATAGGGGAAATTGCTGAAGCTCTGGCTTTCTCTTGGTCATGTTGAGGGTGAATGTCAACACGATTTAGCCACCGCCCCGTCTGCTGACTGGCTCCGACTCCGTCTTTTTCACGGGCATCGTACGCGATCTAAGTTTCAGGTTTTTACGGTCCTTCAGATGTGTTTATAAGATGAATCGTTTATTTGTGGCTGTCGTGTTGTCTATATGCGTGTGTGTGTATGTTGACAGCAGGGCGAACAGCTGACTCGACGGTGTAGCCATTGCCCTTGTTTCAGCTTGGCTCTCGGTGGTGTGAAAAAGCTCGCTCTTTGAGGGCATTATATAGATTAATGGTTTGGGCCAAGGGCTCCTGGGAGGCCTAGCGTGAAGCCCTGGACTCGACTGGGATGGAAGGGGGAGCAGAGAGACTGGAGCCCCGGCCTGCTGAAAGCAAACACAGGCTTCTGGTCTGGATCTGGAGGGATGGAGTCGGAGCATCATCTGCTCCAAGCTGCTCATTATATCAGCACGACCCTCCTCTCCTCGCCAGCACTAAACACTCACCAAAGCGCACACACACACACACACACACACACACACACACACACACACACACACTTGTCACTTGTCAATAACAGTCAAATAATAAAAAATAAAAAAAAATCAAATTCCTCCAACACAAAAGGATCTCCACACAGACGTCATTGAAGCACAGACATATGGACATTCGTTTCCACCCGATTGTAAAAAAAATAAAAAAATAAAAGTAATTATGACTTTATATCTCACAATTGAGACTTTATTTACCATAATTGTGCTTATAGTTCACAGTTGTAACTAATTTGGGTAATTTTGAATTTATGTCTCACAACACGACAACGATGTACTAAAAACTGAAAAGTTTTTCCTTTGCAATTTTTTGCATACAGACGACAACATTATCAAAACGATCCCTGTTCACACAGATCCACAAAAACGACTACAAAGGCTGTATTATGCTGCAAGGCCAGTAGTTGGCGATGTCACTTTGTAAAAAAAAACACTACGCGCCTATAGACTGAACACGTAATATGCATGTGCATGACATCACCTTTTTTACAAATTGGCGTTTTTGAAGTTTACAAGGAGACGATAACAGTATTATTTTCCAAATTTACTAATTTACTACAGTAACTATTTATTGTAATTGTGAATTTGTATTTCGTAATTTTAACAATTTCTCATAAGTTGCTACTTTATATCTTTATATAATTGTAACTATTTCTTGTAATTGTGACTTCATCTATATTTATTATTTACTATATTTCACAAATGTGACTTCATATCTCAGAGTTGTGATTTTATTTGCCATAATCGTTACTTTATATCTCACACAATTGTGATATTGTATTTCTCAATTATACATATTTTTCTATATATCACAATATATAATTATATATATATATATTTTTATTTAACCTTTATTTAACCAGGTTATCTCATTGAGATTTAAAACCTCTTTTCCAAGAGAGACCTGGCCAAGATGACAGTGTATCGACAGCGCACAGTAACAAATATAAACAACCAACACACATACATAAACAATCAACATTAGACTACTTAAAAATACATATTAAAAGCAGTGACAGCAATTCATAGCATCTATTTCCAGAGATTTCATATAGTGTTTAAATTGACCAAAAGAAATCAGATTTTGCAACTTCAAATCAATCTGCAATGTATAATGTATATAATTGTAACCTCTCAAAATCTGAGATTTAATATCTCACAACTTGACAGTATTATTTCAACTTTTCACAATTACCATTTTATTTTTATTTTTACCCTGGTTTCTATGTGGCTTTTCATTTACCAAGAAAGCTCTTCACTGTCTTCACCTGCTTGGAGAAAGGAGACTCTGCTAGTAATATCCAGGGCAAATACCAGTCAAGAGTAGGTGTGAGTATTAAATATATGTTGTATTTATTTTGTGTTTTGTATGATGTAATGTATTTATTATTATCATTATCATTATCATTATTATTTTTTCCCAGAGAAGGTCAAAGCTATGTCTCCCATGTGTGAGAATTGAGAATGCAATAAATGAGAATTCTATTACACATGCACGCACACACACACACACACACACACACACACACACACACACACACACACACACACACACACACACACACACACACACACACACACACACACACACACACACACACACACACACACAAACACATGCTGCTAGTGAGGGCCAAGGCCTTTTTTTCTCAAGGCCTGGTGGACAAACAACAAGCATGTGTTAATGAAAGGTGGAATAAAACTCCAGAGGACGTAAACAGCACATTAACTCACAACAGGTTCTTTGTTGTCTTGGCACTGATGGCTGTGTTAAAGACTGATATTTCATAACTTTACTTGTCATAAGGACACTGGCTCAGCTTTTGGTGTTTTCTTTTTTTGCAGATTTGAGCACATTCCAGATAAGATTATGTTTGTGAGCGTGTACACGCACATGCGTAAAACGGAGAAAGACAGAGCGAGCAAAAGGAACAAACTAAGAAACTTAGTTTGTTGGAATCTGTGAGTGTTATCTGTTCGCTATCAATGTAAATATGTGTTGTCGGCCATCTACATCTGGTCTATATGCCGCATGCGTGCGTGTCTGGCAGGAGCGTGAGTCTATGCGTGTGCCAGACGTGTGTATGTTTGCATTTGTGTGTGTGTGCGTTGTTAATATGGGGAGCTTAAATAACCTACTTTTGTCTTGACAACAGCATCAGTTGTAGAGGTGCACATATGCAGAAAGCTATTTGGAAAGGCATCCTCTTGCCTGTCAGCTTTTATTATGCGGGAAGGTGTCATGTTTGTAAGGAAGCTGAGTGCAGATGGCAGAGTGGAAGAAATGGATCACTAATTTTAACAATGATTAATGAACAGAGATGGAAAATGAATTACACTCCAGTATTGGAGGGAGGAATATTCTCTCTGAAAATGTTAACTTCGGCTGCCAGCCGAAGAGAGAGAGAGAGAGAGAGAGAGAGAGAGAGAGGGGGAGAGAGAGATGGTGATGAAGAGGGGGTGGGGGGGGGGTCTGTTTTTTTCCTTGTATCCTTTGTAAAGTCAACACTTCACTGGTTTCGCTATTACTTTTACCATTTTGCTGCTCTGACAGACAGCGTTGATCCATGATCTGTCTGTTGAGTTCTAGGACTATAGAAACAGTCCTTTAAAAGGCAAATATTGTGAATGGGTAACCGAGAGCATCATTCCTTTTAAATTTAGGAGTCTTCCATTCGTTATGGGAGATTTCGGCAGGTAGCGCACGTGCTGCGACATGTTGTGCAGGCGATCCAAGTTCGAATTTGGCTCCCAATCCCACTTTTCTCCCTTTCATTTCCTCTCACTTGTACGCTATCCCGTGAAATGAATGGCAAAATAAAAATCATTATATTCTAAAAATTAAGAAAATGCTTTATTCAAAGACTTTCAACTAGTTTATTTTGAGCTGAGAAGTTTTGAATGTAAAAATCTCAAGATGGCAGGTGAAAATCAGTGTTAGATTATATTTAAGCTCCGAGCGGAGCAGTTAGAGGAATTTTTGGCATCCCACAATAAGTTTTAATAAAACAAAACTGTAGGATAGCATTGTCAGTCATCAATCATCTATGCACAATTTTATGGAGGAACGTATTTCGGAGAATCCTCTCAAAATAGAGAATTTTAGAAAAAAACAGCAACAATATAATAAACATGTGAACACAGCCTTTGTGGCTTCATCTCAGGTGGGTGTTTATTTATTGATTGATTTATTTATTGTCAAGCTTAGACATAGTAGATATATGGGTGGTGTTTTGAATTTAATTAAGCTCCTAATGGGAAATACCTTTAGGAGAAGAAAAAAGACACAATAACTACTACTTCTGGAAACAATGTTTGTATGTGCGTATGTGTGTGCTAAAGAGCGCTCAGGTTACCCAGCATATGCTGAGTACTCAGAAAACATACACAATGCCTTTGGTGAACAAGGTAGAGAAAAAGCTCCTGGGATCCAATTTAGAATGTGACTTAAGGCAAGCATGCCTTTGAGTATGTATGTGTGTGTGTGTGACTGTGTATCTGTTTTTGTGTGTGTACACATGTGAGCGAGTGTGTTCATCTTGGCATTCTATTGAAATACTACAGGGTGATTAGAATTCCCCTCGCAGGCTCTGGGGGTGGCCCGCTTTGAGCCCCACATCTGTGCCCCTGCCCTCTCACTGCTGCCCTCTCTCAATCCCCCTCTCTTTCTCTCTCTGGGAGGCCTGTATTCTCAGGGTTCTGTGCTACTTTAAAGGGAGGTCAGGTTATGTAGTTCACAGAGTTTATGCCGTCCAGATTATTTATTTAGCGCTGAGCAGGAGTCTTTCAAAGGAGGATTGGGTAACGCTCAAGACTTTGTAAATTTGTGTCAGATTTTACCGTCCTCTTTTTTTTTTTTTTCATTCTGTACTAGCCTACATGTCTGTTGTGATTACAAAAAAAAAAAAAAAAAGTCCAAATAAATGGAGTCATTGCACGCAAGTGTGTTTAGCATGCATGTGCTTTTATGAAATATTCCCCTTAATCTTATGGGGTCATATAGTGAGGAGGCAAATGTTTCTTGATCGTTTAAAATAAAATCCTTGTGAAGCATTCCAGCATTTCAGTTTGTGTGGCACATTTGAGTGTGGATTGTTTGAGGTGTATGTTACAGTGTGATGTAAGATTTGCAGAGAGGCTGGTATTGTATTGAAGGATGGTTTTGAATTTGCAGCTTGTGTCTTACTGGAGAAAGGCTGGAGTGAGGGGCATTTCCTGAAGTTGTAGCAGCCTGTACAATTTTAAGGGTCTGAGAAAAAGTAAAAATGGTCTACAGATATATCTCCAGTGGTGATATGCCGGCAGATTTTTGCATTTTTTAATTGTCAAATAAATAAGGTTTTCCTGTTTTGCTGGTTAGTGTCAGAAACGAGACTTTTAATTTATGTTTAAGTATTACATTTATTAAGTATTACAAGTATTTATTATGTTGTTTTTAGTGGAAAAAGCTATACTAACATTATAAGTGGACCTTCAAATTATATATATTTTTAAAATATCTAAAATAAATATTTGTCTATATATCAATCTGAATTCTTTATCACACAGAAGAAATTCTGTCTGTTTGCTTTGCTTTGAGTAAAACCAAAAAAAAGCATCAATGACACTGATGACAGAGACACAGATGCTGATGATGCGGATGAGGGAAGAAAGGAGGTTTTGTTCTCAGGAAAGTGGCACCTTGGACAGGAATCATATTTTACCCCATCATCAAAGTGCCCTCCTCTCCTGCACCACATACAGATCTCATGGTCTGTCTCAGCACGTGTCTTTATTGCACCTGAACCAGTGTGGAGCAACATTATAGGCTTCAGTTACACACAACTGATCCAGAGCATCCAGGTTGAATGAAACCCAAACGCTCAGTCTGCTTTAAAGTTGGCGAAAAAAACAGCGTTTTATTAGAAAAGCAACTGATTATCAGTCAGATTTTTTTTTTTTTTTTTTGCACCTGCCATATTTTAACTGCGTAAATATAGCGCGACTTTCTGAAGTTGTAATTACAGGTAAATCAAACGCATGGTTGCTGAATCTCTTGCATGGGCTGAGTTTGTTTACAGGCGCTTGTCTACCCCCTCGCGTGAACCTGTCTGTGTTCTTCCTGTGCCGCCTCCCTCGTACGCCCGGCTGCAGGTACGACTGCTTGGCACGGGGATTGATGGCGCCAAAAGAGGAGGATATTAAAGATGTCTGTCACGCTCCCCTCCTCAGCCAAACAAGTGGATGTGAACTTTTCAGCCGCGCGCTGTCACCTCACCTAATCAGGACGTGAAATCTGTATCCAAGCATAGTCATTTAACTTTTACCACTTCCTCCCCCTCCTGCTGGAAGAAGACAGTAAAGACAAAAAGAAAGAGAGAGAAAAAGCACAAAGTGACAAAAAGAAGAAGAAGAGAAAAAAAAGCAGGAGAAAGAACAATCATGCTGGAAGTAATGATATTTTCCAAATAAACGCCCGCCTGTCAGAAGCAGGAGACATATTCACTTCCCCAATGTAGCTCAAGGAGACAATTAGCAAACAGAGGTGACACGGTAAACAGGTGCAGCCATTATTCCGGGAGCTGCTGGCGATATATCCCCATCTCCCAGACTGATGAGGGATCATGTGACAGGAGGGGTGAATTATCTGTCTGTATCAGGGCTCGACTGATTGGGTCTGCCTGCCGTTTTACTCGAACATCTTCTGTCCTCCGAAAAAAGAGATGAGATGAAAAGAGATGATGGCTCCACAACAAGCTCACAGGGTGGGATGTAGCGCTCCTACACTTCTCAGTTTTACATCTGTCTCGCTGCTCTGCTTCTCAGATATTCTTTGTTTGTTTTTTTTCTTCTTGTCCCGGACTCCTCTTGTACTTGCATACTTGCATCTTTCTATCATTCTTTTCTCAGTTTTCACTTTCCAGCAGTGAATGAAGCTCAATTCATAATAGGTCATCATACTGTGTGCAAGGTCAGACCGGTTTGTGGGAATTGATTGCTTGGTGCTAAAGTGCTAATCAATGAGAACCTTTTCTAGAAGCTTGAAAATGCGATTTTTTTTTTTTTTTTTTTTATTAAAATATGGATAGAACATCAGTAATGGCATGTGTAATGGCAGGCAGTAGGGAATGCTGTTGACCAAAAATCGACAAGTCTAAATCACTTTTCCAGCCTTTTTTTGATTTGATACAAATTATTTTTTTGAAGGTGCATTTGTTTTGCACAATTTTTTATTTATTTTTTGCAAATCTCCAAACGCCGATAAACAGCTGATTTCATTGGTCAGCTTAACGACAGAGTCACCTGCAAAGAAAAGTTCAGAAGTTATGAATTGATCAGATTGTGATAAACAGTAATGCTATCTTTCAGGATGTGCTACCAACACTAATGCTATAAGGTTATATTGTTAAAAAAGTAAATAAAAGAAGATTATTAGACTATGTTTTACAAGAAAATACTATTTGAGCCTTTCTACTTCAAGTCACTTGGTACTCTATGGTTCAGTGTTCAATTCAATGTGTTACAGTACTTGTCTTTTCTTTGATGATTATTTGTTGAATTTACTAGCTGAACATTTTTCAAACAAAGTAAATTGTATATATATTATTATTTATTTATTATTTTTTTAACTGTCGGTTTAAGTTGTTAGTATTTGTTTCAGCATTGTGACGACATGACCCAGTCTTTGAAATCGGCTACAGGACGGGGTTTTCTGCTTAGCTGGTTTACTGATCACATCTGTTTTAGCATCTCTTTTTTTTTTTATCGCTGAAGAATCAGATATAGAAAATCAAACTACTGGCTTTTCCTAGAGTCTGAACTCTATATGACTCGCTGCAGCCATACGGGATCCATCATAAACATGTGCCGTCCAAAGCAATTCTGTAAATACGTACGCACATAACTTAATAAACTCCTAAACGACAACCTCGGCTTCAGAGACGAACACGTACTGTACAACCACACACCGGTGTCAGGCACGGCTCACTTTCTGTCATCTTCTCAATATCCAGCAGACAAAATCAAACTAGCAAAACAAAGCGAGAAACAAAACACGGACTTCTGTGGAGCCCCAGAAGGTGCTTCGCTCGTCTTATAGCTCACGCCTACAAACCCCCCTCGCTCTTGAGTTTAATCTGTAATATAGCCAGACATTATCCATCAAACCTTCATCTCCCTTCTGAAGCATCCTGAAAATCGTCCGTTTCTTCACCATCCGATGATTGACATGGCACATAGGCGCTCTGTCTCTGACAGTTTAGGCAGCATTAGTTGGAGTGGCAGCCGTCTTGCTAGGAGTTAATGATAATAATTATTTTGCATTTTTTATTGCAGGATAATTATTTAAGAGGTTCATGTAGTCAGCAGTGTAATCAGTAAAGAGCGATTACAGAAAATCCACAGGCAAGCAGATGGTAGCTGTTGTGTTTTTTTTCCTCTTTCTCTTCCACTCATATTAAACTAGCAGGCATTATACCAGCTTTGGCAAGAGGACAATGGAAAGGGCAAATGATAAAATTAAAATCTCTTCACCATCTAAAAGAAAAAAAATATATAATCAGTCGCATAATTAGGACTTTTTGGTCCTGGGTGCCAACACTGGCCAATCAACCCAGTCTATGTAACAGTAAAAAGTCTTTCAGAAACAAAGAGAAATACTTAAACAGAAATGTCTGACCCTCGTTACTTTGTCTATTAGTGGAAAATGTATTGCTTTTGGTGTTTGCACACAATCAACAATAGCAAGGTCAGAGTTTTTTTTTCTTTTTCTTTTTTTTTAATAATAATCCCTCTTTTTACAGTACGTTTGTACTGTACTGTTAAGGACTAGCTGTTCAGTGTTGTTCATTTATTTTTTTTAATTAATGAATAATTATTTATTTACTTTTTAAAAAAAAAACTTTGCACTCGACAAACAAAACGAAAACCTCTCTCTCTTTCCAGGGTCGGAGTGATCGGTACACAGAGGCTGCTGCCCTACATTCCTGACTAATTGTATAATTGGAAAAAGCTCTCCAAATGAGCGGCCCCCTTTCGCAAGTGCAATCTTCCCAGTGCTTCCCCCTTCAAAGCAAATCACAAAAGAGCATTTTGGGAATAATAATCATTTCAAAAAGCATCCATTATTAATCCAAAATAGTAGAACATCACCAGAGCCATGGCAAAAATGCCACCTCTAGTGCCACCACACTCATGCAAGCACTGACTGTCGGAATTTTCGAACTACTTGTGCTCACATAAATAAGTGTAATGTGGATAATGTTGAAATTTACTTTCGAAGTTCACCTCTGACGGGCCTTGATCCTCTGCTCAAGACAGTCTTTGCTGTCCCTACGTTCAAAGATCTACCTGAGAGCTGTCTACACACTCATATTTTACAGTTATGCCTGTGCTCATAGATGGATTGGATTGGAGATTTATGGCTCCTCGCACGCACTCCGTCATTCATTACTTCGATGGCAGCGAGACGGTGGGATGATTTCTGAGGTCGACGGTGTCGCAAAGTGCAGTTAAAACGAATCTGTTAATTAACCCTATTGATCAGTCAAAAAATAGAGGCAAATGTGATTTGCATACAGCAGGCGCGATCAATGCTTTAACTGATTTTTCATCTCCCTTTTTTTCTCCAAATCTGATTTCCTCTGTTTTCAAAGTGAGAGAAAGGGAGTCGGGCCTAATGCCCATCGATCCGCCATTGCATAGACACGAATACAAAGCGTTTTATTATGCAGCGGAGGGTAGGAACATATTAGGAACTCTTTGACTTCAAAGTTCAATACGTCGCGTTAGGAAACATCTTTCTTTCTTTCTTTCTTTCTTTCTTTCTTTCCTTCTTTCTTAGTTTTCTCCGGAGCACAGCACTGTTACTCCCGCCGTTTGCATCGTTCTCTAAAAAACAACGATAATTAAAATGCAGTCACAGTTTTGCTCTGTGAATATTGTACTTGTGCATTAAATACTACTCTAATTGTTAGCTGAGTGGAACACGTATTATTAATAAGGTGATATTTCTTCAGGCAAAACAAAATCTGTTCCCTTTTTCCTGATTGAGTCGCAAACAACAACAAGCAACACGACGAAGTCTAAAAAAAGGGTGGGGGGAAACAATAGGTGTTAAAAAAGCAATATGCTGCGTTTTCTCAAGAGCATCTTATTATAGCGTATTGATTTATAAGGCTTTAAATGCGATCCGCCGCGCAACAGTCAAGGGCAGAAAGAGAGGAAGAAAGAGGAAAGGAGGGAGACAGAAAGTGGAAGAAAGAGATGGCTACGCAGGGGCTTAGTGGCAGCCGTCGGGTGCTGGAGAATGCCCTGCGCTGAATAGTTTTGGAACACAAAAGGGTAATTGTTTTAGCCCAGATGTTGCTTTCGCACAACAAGCAGGATACAATGTTCCTACTGAGCTGATGAGCCCAATCAGTAGAATGATTAAAAATTGATTTTGTCCCTGTAATTACAGTATGTAAACTACTTAGCCAGGATTGCAAAGGAAGTGATTTTCTAATTACGTATATACTCTGGTGTCTAATGATTGGTTTTTTGAAGTAATGAAGAGAGGGTCCTAACGACTCCTCTGTGTTCTGTTGGTTAAGGGGAAAAAGCGGGAGAGAGAGAGAGGAAGAGAGCGAAGGGGACCATCGTTAGGGCAAAGGCAGCAAGCAGACAAAGAGCTCAAATTGAATTTTCGCCACGGTAAAAGGCGAAGGGATTGTGTTTGTTAACATGCGAGCCGAACGCTAATGGTGGCCGTGACTCGTGTGGGGTCACCGGTCCGACAATCTGGACTCTCCAATTAAATCCCCCTGGAGTCATCATTACCACCAACAGAAACACACACACACATTATCATGTTTTTGACTTGAAAATTGTAATCTAATTATTGGAAAACGGAGTACATACTGTACTTGTTTTTCGTTTAGGTGACCAACAGCTTATAAAATAACAGGGAAACATCTGTGGTCAGCTGGTGAGAAACAAAACCACCAAAGTGAAACTGAAGTTATCCTTGATGCTTTTTAAATTTTTCATTATATCATTTCATTTCATTAATTCATCCTCTCAAAAGCTACTGCCTAAAAAAAAAAGTATGTTTCAAACTTGTGGGTCTTGTTTTTTTTTTTTTGTTTTTTTTTACTGAGGTCTCAGGATATAAAACCCATAAAGCACATATCTGCTTTGTTGAAAACAATTTCAGCCCTGCTTTTAAATTCTGTAGCAACAGATTAGAGTAATCTGATAACGGTTGGCATTCTCCGGAGCGAACAGGACGGAAAAAAGAAAACAAACAAACAAAAATTCCACACAATCGGAAGCGACGCTCACGCAGCTTTGCATTGTGGGTGGATTTGGGGGTGACACAAATCCAGATTCATTATGACGAACAAAAAACTTTGAGGAAAAGAAAGCGAAGAGCGACGGAGACAAAGAGAGAGAATCGCTTGAGCTTTGAAATGCTGCCAGTATCAAACTGTACTTTTCAGACACAGTTGATTGGGAGAGAAGCCGATAGAGCGCTGCAGTCTGGCCCCTTTAATAATTCATTTAGTTAGGCTATGATCTATCATTTTGTACCTTTTGACATGCGATATTGAAATTTAATATTGCATCAATACAAATGATGTATTGCCAGTCGGCGCGGGGGATGTGGATGGGAAAGCGATCTTTGGATGTCTTTCGCTTTCCCTCCTTCTCTTTTCAAAGCTAAATTGTGCTTGAACACAAAGGCAGATGTTCAGTAAAGAAAGCCTCTCTTCCACAACTTTGATGTGTATGTTTAAAAAAATGACATCTTTGAAGCCTCGCAGTCTTCGGTGGGGGTGCGTGAGCATTTTGTGTGTGTGCTGAAAGTGAAGATGATGGCACCAATGCTCAGAGGAAAAGAGCAGACTCTGGCTATGCTATTGAAGAGAATATCTTAATTTCACCATTTAACAGTGTGATTGTAACATTATATTTGCCTACTGTTGAGAGAACCTAATGCCATTAAAATGTACGGTTGTTAAGATTTTTAAAGAAGTGTCTTATGCTCGTCAAGGCTGCATTTGTTTTAACAAAAAATACAATCAGTAATATTGTGTAATATTATTACAATTTAAATTAGTGGTTCCATTGCAATATATATTTATTCCTGTGATGTCAAAGCTGAATTTTCAGCATCATTACTCCAGTCTTCAGGGTCACATGATCATTCAGAAATCATTCTAATGTGCTGATTTTCTGCTGAAGAGTTATTTCTTATTTTTATCAGTGTTGAAGACAATTGTGCTGCTTAATATATATATATATATATATATATATATATATATATATATATATATATTTGTGGAAACAGGGATACACTTTCTTTCCTTTTTCTCCAGAATTAAAAGTTAAAAAAGAACAGCATTTATTTAAAATTTATGTCTTTTGTCACTTTTGATCAGTTGGATGTGCCCTTGCTGAATATAAATAAAGTAAAATTAAAAGTAAAAGTATTAATTTATTTTAAAGGACAAATCTTACTGACCCCAAACTTTTAATCTGTAAAGATGCCATGATTCACAGCATACAGTACATCCTCACACCAATGTTTTTGTTGTCGTCTTTGAGGAAGTGTATTTTGGGGCAAAGCCCCTTTCGTCTTCAGTTAAAGCCGTCTTTATGAGCTGTGATTTCTGACACCTGTTTCTTAGGCACTGTGAGCTAGTGCTAATGATATCCGATGAGTCTTTCCCATGCTCCACCCCACCACTGTCATTAACACATGGCTTGCCTCCAGTTTACTCTCGCGCAATGGCAATGAGAGCCGGATGTCAATTAGACTTTCTTGGGGTAAACACCGCAGGTGAAGTCATACAGGTGAGATGCCATACAAGCAGAGATACTAATAAGATTTTTTACCATAATGTTTAAGATTAAGAATAAAATGTGTTCTGTTGAAGACTTTGGAGGGGATATAGTGGTAGATTGTGTGTTGATTGATTTGTGATTAGGAATGATGTATGGAGAAGTTAAGAGCTGTCTGTATGGATTCATCTGTAGGAATATCTGTTGGAATATCATGCCTGTAATATTATTCATGTTGGATTCATACATGTTTGAAAATCATTTATACTGTTGTCATCAAAAGTTCTGATTCATTGTCTCTTAAAATGTCAAGAGGTGTAACTATCAAGTAAAAAATTATCATCATATCACATATCATCATTATGTATTTTTGATGAAACTCAGTTTTTCTTGGAGATATTTATTTGACCTGAACTCTTTATTCCTTTTCATAAAAAAATATCTAATATTATGTTTTATGTTATTAATAATATATGAATATTATTATATTATATTAATACAATTACAATAAAATGGTTTCCTGCATGTCTGACTTGATGTGGCAGACACTTTTTGCTAAATATTTTTTGAAAATGAATAATAATTGGAATCTGTATATTTGAAATAATAGAAATATTTATATGCACATAATATTTATAACACACACACACACACACACACACACACACACACACACACACACACACACACACACACATATATATATATATATATAAACACACACACACACACACACACACACACACACACACACACACATATAACCATATATATAAGAATCCCAATGGATAGTTGCACCTTTTGACATTTTTTACAAAACCCAAGTTAATTTGACATTTTTTTTCTCATTTTACTTCTGAAGTTAAAAACATATTAGACATATTAACAAACATATTGAAGAGGTATATTCAAGTCATTGTCTGCTTGAATGAGATTTTTTGATATTTTTGAATAACTTGATAGATCCTCCATCCATCCATCCATTCATCCAAAAAAAAAAAAAAAAAAAAAAAAAAGAACATCACATCATTGACCTGTGTGTGTGTGTGTGTTCATTCTCATGCGAGCATGTTCTCTGTCATTGTGTTGATGGACTTTTGCGACACTTCATATTAGAAATCTGAGGCAGCAAATAAAGATTGATTCAGACGAAAAACAAAAAAAAATGCATATGATATCTCAACATATATTATGATTTACTAGTAAGTGACATGTTTGGGCACATATGCATACACATAATCGACTGTCCCCACGTATTCATGGGGGGCTGGCGTGTTATTAAAGCCATATGACATAATTGCATTTGATGTGGAATAAGCCGGGATTCGGTGTCTCTCCCATGTGAGGATGGCAGGAGTGATGGACGAGCACATTAGCAGCAGGGACAACATTAGATTTGCTCAAAATTATTGATCTTTTGTTTGCCAGCCAAGTCGGCAATAAATAACCGAATAACAGAGACGCGACTCATTATCGTCTTGCCAACTGACAGACCTCTATCAAAACTACTCTCGTGCCTCCTGCCCCCTCTCTCGCTCTCATCCGCCCGCTCACTTTCTCTCAGAGTCACGCTGATATTAATCTGCTTTTAATTCCTATACTTTTACAGCTCATGCTTTAACTTTAGGCCTCGCTGTCACTATCTGATTCCCTTAAAATTTTAATCCAGACGTGATAACCTGTATTATTCCGTATTTTACACACCCGTATTCGGAGGCTCTCTGTTTTATTCCCACCTTCTTAGTGGAAAAAATCCTTTTATCACACAATGGGTAATTTATATCCATTACCAACGTTTTCAATCCTTTTCAGGGCTGCTGTCAGTGCCTTTGGCACCCTCATGATTAATGTGATCTAATAATAGTGTGCCATTATATTTCCTTTAGTAAAACATGTACCAACATCCTATTCAGCCCCAACCAAATTCATTGCCTCTTAGAATGGTTCTCGCCCTGCTTGAGCTGAAAGACAAGATTGCTATTTTTGCACAGGGGATGATTGTGGAGAGATTCAGGATACCATGGGCTCGTGTTTAGCATCATTTGAGGCAAGAGATGATGTGATTGTGTACGTGGATGATGGGAGTGATGTACCATCCCAGTGAGTTTGTGTTCGCCAGGTTATGTGTCTCAGTGCTACACTTGTAGAAAGGTCTGTCTAGAAAAAAATCATTCTTATGGTCTCTCTTATTCTCTGTGTCCATCGTTATATTTAATGGAGTACTGGTATGAGTTATATGCGAGTTATGTTATATATATATATATATATATATATATATATATATATATATATATATATATATATATATATATATATATATATATATATATATATAGTCTGTGCTGTATGTTTGTGGCTGTAATGGTAACATTTGTATGCGTGTGTCTGTCATGGTTTTGTTTATTACCCGTGTGGTTGGTGGTGATGACCGGCTTGTGGAGGGTCCCACCGCTGTGTGAAATTGAGATCAGATGGTCATGATGACTAGAACAATATCACATCCAGTCTTCATTTAGCAAGGGGCAGCCGACCCCTAACACAGACTACACTGTGACCCCCACACACCGTGCACCATTCACAGCTGTCAACACTTCCCTTTTAACGCTACCATCTCCCTCTCTGCTACTTATATCCAGCTTTTTCTTTCTAAAGTTTAACATCTACATCTGTTGGGTAAGCTCTGCAAAATGTATTCTAGTTGCATAGGTTTTGCTTTTCAGTAGAAACATCAAAATTATAATTTGCCATTTCGTAAAAAAAAAAAAAAAAAAAAAAAATTATTTTCTTTCATCAAAATGTATTAACTTTCTCCACTTTAATAAAAAAAAAAAACATATATTTAAAATAAATTACATTCTTTTTTTGCTGATGTTACCAAGGCCTCAAAGGTAATATTAACATAAACCAATACAATTTATATTAACCAATAATAAATATATATATATATATATATATATATATATATATATATATATATATATATATATGTGTATATATGTATGTATGTATATATGTATGTATGTATGTGTGTGTGTGTGTGTGTGTGTGTGTATGAAGCTGTGATGCAATGTTGTGTAGGAAAAGAGATATTCAAAAAATATATAAAAAACACTGTAAAAACAAACGGTATTAACTGAATATAAATAATTGGAGAGCTGAGAACATTTAAGATGAATAAGAGCTGTGATTCCTTAGGGTTGAGCTACATTGACTAAAAACAAATGACAGATAAAGAAAGATATGCGTGGGGAATCTATCGTATGTTTTCCTGTGTGAAACATTCCTTATGTTTTCCTTTTATTCTTTTTATTTTCTTAAGTGTAACGGATTATGTAATAAGATAATAAGAAAAGAAGAATGTTTGTTTTGGCCAGTCCAATGCACAATAACTTTTCATCAGTTCAAATAATCTGTATGATTTATTTTTTGTCCGATCCAAATTACGAAGAAAAGAGAAAACATAGGCATGAACGGAGAGAGTGAGACATTGCATGACCGAGTACTTCTCAGCCGGGTCAGCCGTGTGTGTGTGTGGTGGGGGGCTGGTGGCGGTTAAACAGGTGAGTCATCTCCTCCTCCTTCCCCCCGCCCTATTTAACCGGGGAAACCCTTCAGGCAGGTGGGGGAGGGAGGGGTGGGTGGACGGGGGGACAGCAGAAGCGATTGCTTGCTGTGAGCTCAGCATTTTCTAAGGCCCAGACCAGAGCTAAGCAGAGGAGAGAGAGAGAGAGAGAGAGAGAGAGAGAGAGAGAGAGAGATGTTCCCGCTGAATAAGCCTCTGTCTGAGCCGTGACTGTGCGCACGCCTGGTGGCACCACCGCCTGTCTGTAATTCCCATGATGCAAGCCGTATGGGGTGATGATGATGACCATAATGATGAAGATGATTATGATGACTACTCACTTTGTGGCTTTATATCATCTGTCCCCATACATGTGGATGTGCGCAGAAGCTAATTCCCCTTTAATCTCCTAAATGTTACACCATAGTGGAGATGCTCATAGGAATAGCTCTTGAAATAACACGTTACGGGACAGGCTGGCCGTGGCGTGCTCAATGAGAAAAAACGACTATGCATATACTTTCAGAAAAAAGGGCAAAAATTGTACCTTTAGAGATTCAACAACTTGTAATTGGGGCAGTACCGTTAAAGGGACAACTTGGTTCCTTATTTACCCCTAAAGGCCAATTCACACCGCACAGACAAACGGCAACAAACACGTTTGTTGGGTTTTGTTGGATCAGTGTGTTACCCTTATCGCCGTCTGTCGGCGCCATTGGTCGGGGTTTGTTTAAAAAATAACCATCATGTTCACACTGCCCCAACAGACACCGACAAATACTGACCATGTTCAGTCAGTATTTGTCGGTGTCTGTTGGGGCAGTGTGAACATGACAGTTATTTTTCATTCAATTCTAAATTCAACGGCCAACTTGTTTGTTGGTGTTTGTCTTTGCAGTGTGAATTGGCCTTAAAATGTTTACTGTAGGACCTTAAGTGTATATATTACTACTCTAGGGTACTAATATACAGCATTTATGGTAGATAAAGAACTAAATTGTCCTTTTAAGGGTACTGCCCCTGTGACAAGCTGTTGTACCTCTAACGGTACAGTTTTTGTGTTAGTGTCATCGCCATGTGGCTCCAAAATATATGGCAACAGCACTTGAATGATCCGAGTGCTAGTCCAGGCTCGTGGTCCTTTCCTGGTCTATTCCTCTTTCTCCTCCCCTACCGCTTCTGGTATCTCTCTTCTATTCTCTCATAATAAAGGAAAAAATCCCAAAAATATATATAAAAATGGTACATTTGTTGCAATTTTTTCTGACAGGACAAAAAAAATTGGCCTGAAAAAAAGTGAGTTTTAAAGCAGGTACCTGGGAAGCTTGGGATGAGGTGGTGCCGGAGAGAGGACTTGAGCGGGCGGCTCTCTGCCAGGTTCTCGGGTTAGGTAACCTAGAAGCTATTTCTAAAGGAGCCTGTGGAAAGGCCTGTGAATGTGAGTGGCAATATGCTGTGAATATGTGACGCTCATCTGTTGATGGCACATTTAATACAAAAATTAAATAAATAAATGAAAGAAAAAAAAAAGCTGCTGCCATGTTGATTTATATCTATTTATATTAATGTCAAGATGGCCTGCTAGCTTGACACCTAAATGCAGTGGTGCAAAGCCATTTTCTCCATGCTCTTTCACACTCTCTCTCTCTTTTTGCCTCTTGCCAAAGTCAGAAGGATGACGTGAAATGAATATGTGTCATAATTCTGAGCAGAGTGGGAAGATACGCAGCGTATGTCTATGTGTGTGTGTGTGTGTGTGAGAGCCAAGAGTCTTGTGGTTATGAACTGGAGCATTATGGTACTGTAAAGGTTTGAATAATTGAGAGCACACATTATTTTGAAATGCCATTGTCTGTCGTTGAGTCAGTGGCTCTGAAATAGAGAGCATCAGAAGCACTGGGAAATGTGAAGGGGTGATGCAAACCGGGCCATCGGCACCTTTGACACGAGAGGTGGGATTTTATCACAGAGGTGGCGTTGATGCAGACACAAGTCCATCTTGTATGTGCGTCTCGTGGCCTCGTATGACCAGAACCATTGATGAAGATGTGAAACACAAAACTGCCATATTTTATTCATACTTCGAAAGTGTCCTGGTCTCCATGAGTGCTAGCCACAGATCAATCTCAGGGATTGCACAAGGCAGTGGGTAGAGAGGGAGGCGTTATCGATTTATCAGTGGAATATAGCATGTGTTTGCTTTAAATGGCCACGCTAAACCCAGCTGTCACAGACTTGACATGCTGACATTTACACACAAACAGATACATACACACACACGTATACAGGAGAGATGGATGGAGCCACACGCACACACGTTTTCATATGGCTAAATACTTACTATAAATAAGTCTTATATATACACATCCTCTGTGCAGATAGGTTTACCTTGACACACACACACACACATTCAGCTTTAAAAAAGCTATCACATTGCTGTATTGTGAGCGGATGGCAGATTCTCACTTATGGAAGGTATTTTTCAATTTTCAACCACACTGAGCGTTTTTTACATAGCCACACACACACACACACACACACACACACACACCTGGCATGCCGACAGCAGAGGGCTGGGTGGAGAGGAGCTTGCAGCGTGAGATGCAGCATTGCGGGCCATAAAAAGGATAGTTTAACAATTGATCGGCAGAGCAGTGGTTGAAATGGCAGCTGTAAATCAATTTTATCTCTCAGCCTCTAAAGAGTGTTTTCTAATGAGGTTAATGTCACATAATGACCAAATTCCGCAATTTAAGAGATGCCCTCAAGGTGTGCATACAAGATAGATGTCGCCCAGACCAGAGTTAACGCAAGACGACCCCACACGCAACAGAGAATGTACACCGTCAACCTCTGATGAGCACCGTGTTTTATGTATAAAAAAGGAGAGTGGAATGATGAAGGATGAAGTCAGAGAGGAGATTGACACCAGGTTTGGGATTTTTCGGGACACAATGACCCAGCAGCAATATGCTGAGAATCAGGCTGAGCTTGGAAGCTGGTGTCGGGTATGTTAACTAAATGACTAGTGATATTTGCTTAATAATTGTCCGAAGCATTTTTAAAAACAGTGGTGCATCTATATCATCACTAATAGTGAATATGCCTGAATTGTTTGTTTTTTGTGTGTGTTTTTTTTTATATATTTACATGTTTAAGCATTTTTAACTATGAATTAATATAAAATCATGTGCTCACACAGATTTATACACTCCAGTCTCTGCTTCACAGGTGTAAAGAGAGTTTGCCATGCTCAGCTGTTTGTACCCACATAAGAAAAAGATTAATTCAAGCTCTGCACACAAGAAGAAATATTAAGAAAACAGTCAGGTCCTAAGGCTAGCATCTATCATAAGAGCCCTAAAGCTATTACTATGATCTAATCAGGTTTAATATGATATCCTATCAAATCTCAGTCTAAAAAAGCCCTGCCCCAATTCTAAAACCACATCAACTGAACTGATGACATGGGCTAAATTGTTTCCCTTTCTTTTCAACCATGGAATATGCATGCAAAGTAAATATACTCTATATTATTAAATTTAAAGAAGGCATTGGCAATTTAATTGAAACTGAGTACTTTGTAGCAAGGAACACCTACACTTTGTATTACCAACTACTTGTGTAGGTGCTCTCAAATCAGAGCTCTTTGAATAACGAGTAAACCGTTGCTTCCACGTCCTCTCATGTATATACCCTTCAGATATTTTCCTTAGCCCTTTCCATCTTTCCCACTCCTGCTATCTCTCTCCATCCGTTTCTGTGCTTTAATGAATTGAGTGGTAGATGAGACGATTTTTGGGGGATTAGGCTGTCGTGGCTGTGCGGTGCAGGCACTGACCTATAAAGAAGGCCTTTAAGGAGGCTCATTAATCCACCTGTCCAGGAATACTATATTTATATGTGTCCCTCAGATCTGGGCTGAGGTGCTCAAATACAATGTGGAATTACCACTGCTGGCACCCAATTCATTTCCAACGTGATTAGTGACACAGCCACACGGAGGACGCTGTGGGTGGCATGCGGCACAGACGCTGGGGTCTTTATATGGGAAGGCCGGCGTAATAGGAGTATGTGTGCCACTGTAATCTTAAGATGGTTGTGCCTTTTTGAAAATATCAAGTAAAACCTCTGTGGTTTGATACAGTACACTTCCTTTGCATTTTTGAACACACACACACACACACACACACACACACACACACACACACACACACACACACACACACACACACACACACACACACACACACACACACACACACACACACACACACACACACACACACACTTGGTTGGACATCAGATATGTAGTCTTTTACTCTCTACAATTCTCTTCCCACAATCTTTAATCAAATCTTGCTCTCACCATCGGTCCACCTCTAAATATCCGTCAATGACCCCCCATAAAAGCAGCATATACCCTATTTTGATCCGTTCACATTTTGAAGCACCACTTGCACTAGATGAGGGTCTTTCTCTCACTCCCTCTCTCTCTCTCACTCCATTTTTTTCATCCTCTATTTGATTGATATGTGAAATAAGTCCCTCTCCTGCTCTCTAAAGGCAGTCGGTGTAGAAGGCCTGAAAGGTGCCCATTGTCAATGCGAGAGCACTTTGTCAGGAAACAATTCTGTTCCCAAGGCCCTGAGGACATGTTAAAAAAGATACAGCCCCCATTGTGTACTATAGGAACTTTAATTTTGCTTGTGAGGTCATTTTAATCCTGATGAATTTTTATAGTCGCTGTGGTGCTGAATGGGGAGCAGTGCTAATGCTTGATTAAAAAAAAAGAGAGAGTGAGAGAGAGAGAGGAAAAAAAAAATCTACCACCCACAGACCACCTAAACTTAAGGCATTAAAAAAAGGCCAGACAGAAAAGAATTGGAGAAGCTTTTGTTGAGGGACACATTGGGGTGTATTTAAGTTTACAAAGGACTTCTCCTCAATGGAGACTGGTTTCTACATGGAAGCTTAAAATCAGTGGGGGCTTAAAGATAGCAGTAGTGTGAAGAAACAGCGGTCATCAACAAAGCGCTCGGAGAGCAAATCTGAAAAGGAGAAGGAGAAATAATTTGATGCTTTTCCCTCTCCTCTTCACCTCCATCCTCTCTATATTTATGAGGGCTTTACAGAAATGTGAGGCTGTGCTGTTATACCACACCATAAAAAAGAAGGAAAAGGGAAGACAAGCAGGAAACACAGGAGTGTCTGTAATTGAATTAACAGAACGAATGTGCGAGTAAACGTGCCATGGAGGAAATCTCACGCCATTTTTTTTTTGTTACCTTGTTTTGTCTGCTTTTTCGTACGCATTTAGCATCAAAGTTCCACAGGCCACTGCAAAAGCGGAATTGTTGTTGTTCCCGTCCCTCCCTTCTCCTCCTCCTCCTTCACTGGTAACTTTCTGGTTTACTTAAAGATTTAGCCTAATCCCCATTTGAACGCTAAGACTTGATCTGATGTTTGCATCGCACTTTTATTTCCTTCCAATGTTTTTTTTGTCGGTCTGACTCTTTGTCTTTTTTTTGTGCAGACCTTTGAATGTGCCTGTGAATGTTGTTGAAGGCGATGCGGCCAGACGAATGTGAATGGGCGCACCTACAACCAGCCAAAAGTGTGGCAGATGTAGACGAGAATTCAATTAAACTGCTCCTGACAGGCAGTAATTGATCCATAGTAGTTTTTGGTTTGTTTTTCCTTCGTCTTTCCTTCGTCTTATCACCCTTTTTCTGCCTCAAAGTTTTTTTATGCACTGTTGTTTAATGAAAACAAAATCCTGTTTTCAGAATAGGGACTGGCTGTCTGACTCATGCTCGGCTATTTATATAATCTCCAGTCTTTCCAAATGGGAACATGTTATGCCTTGTGCTAAACGCATCATTTGCATCACTCAGTGCTGTATTTGGAGATGTTTGACTCTTAGTCTTTGAACTCAAGTCCGATATAGCCTGCGCCACACAGCCTGTGTGTTATTCCTCTCCCCACCCCCGTCACCCCCTCAAAGTTTCAACGAAAACACTTTCAAAAGCGTTGTACGTGAAACGTTAGCGAACATAAGCGAGTATGAGTGTCGTTGTTTGGAAGAACCTAAAAGGAGAGTTATCTGACTGAAAGTTTGCAACCCTGTGGCTTCTCGTTCATCTAATTGGGAGGTAAAACTTTATTTTCCCTGACTCTGCTCTTTGCACCCGAAAAGGCCTTTCAAGAGCGCGCCGAGCATTAAAATGGACACCTGCTTTGTTCCTGGCAGCCCGCTCTCCGCTGTATGTTCATAATCTTACAGTGGTCTCTCTGTAAAGGGCCTACCTGAGCTTACAGCAGGACCGAGGGTTCACTCATTCTCCAGGGAGAGTGAGCATGCATGCGTCTATGTTTACGATGGAGGTCTACAAAGTCTAATCGAGGTGAAATGACAAAAAAAAAAAAAAAAAAATCAATATAGCACACACCTGCGCTTTCCCAGCAACTATTTACGATCTACAACACATCATCACAAAACAAGAGATCAAATGCACAATCAAACTCCAATTCTTCATTTAATTAAATCCGGCCGAGGTTAAGCAGGAGACAGAGAGCTGGGAAGCGAAGAGAGTAGTAGTAAGAGGGAGAGAGAGAGAGAGAGAGAGCAAGAGGAAGAGAATACAGAGAAGGGCACAATATGTTCTGTTACATTATACTTTCTTAGCTGGGAGAGAGGCAAAAGGGCAGTGAAAAGGAATACTTGCTATTTAATTACTGTCAGCTGAATGAGCTGTGCTCTGTGCTGTTCTCCTCAGCCCCTCCCTGATGTAAAAATTCTTATTCACTTAGTATGTAGGTCACATTACAGTGGTGTCTGGTTATTGGACATGGGCTTAGATAACTGTTTGTTGAGTATTAAATGCTTTTGCTGCCTCAGCACCCTTTCTAACTGGTATTTTTCACACAGCTGTGCTACTGAAAAGAGGCAACACTGCTGTAAAAATCACGCCGCTGTCCCAACACCCCTCTGCGAACACCAAGCCACCCATTGGGGACTTTAAAGAGGCGCCGTCTGCGTAAAGTATTTATCTTTGTGTTTATAAGAGAAGAGAGAGGTTTATGTTTAAAAGCGCCTGATAAAGGAGTGTCGCAGCGTAGCAGATGGGAAAGAAATATGCAAAAAAAGGGAAAATCGCAAAACGAGTCGCACAAAAATCTGTGGTAAACCCGATGACTCCTGGGTCCCAAGGTGTTAGTCAGGCAGACGAATCGCTGCTTTCTTTCCGCTAATCTGTGTTTGCTTTGTGTGACCTTGCTTGCAGCTAATGTGTGTCGTTCTCACAACGCCTAATGGGCGGACAGGCCACCACATTGCCACAACATTGCCGCAACATTGCACTTCTCAGCTGGTCCTTTCCGTTTCTTTTTTCCTCCATTTTTCTGTCTTTCTTTCTTTTTTGTCTCTTTCTCTCTCTCTCGCCCTCTAGTCTGGGAAGAGAAGAGCCCAGATGGTGATTGATTTTTCGAGTGCTGACATCTCTGCTTGAGAAGCCTTGTGCTCCTCTTCCTTTGTGCAGAGCAAGTCAGGCACACTAACATCATGATGCGATCAGCGGTTCCATACCGCCACCACTGACTAGAGCCATTGATTGACAGATCACGCACTCCACACACCACCACACACACAACAGAACGAAGCAAGTACTTAAAAAAATCCAGAAGACAGAGACTGTTAATAAGTGGAGTTGAAACTCGCTTGGGAGATGTCTGAGACCCTAAAGCAGAGCTGTGTGGTAAATCTCAAGACACAACCAACAGGACCACATTGATCTGGAGAGAAACCATGCTGCTCCTCCATAGCGGCGATGGATAGACATTTGCCACTGTGCAAATTTGCTACGGGTCCATTGAGTCGACTCCAAAGCTCAAATGATGTCATTGGCTAACTAGCCATTCTCAGGCCATTGCCTCTGTTTGCGTGACTAAATACATACAATTAAGGGCTCGGCACTTCTCAATCTCTATGAACTCATTGTTAGACCGGGTTCAAGTGCACTGATAATGGGGGCCGGGGGAAAACAGGCGTATCATCGTGGTACCACACACACACACACACACACACACACACACACAGGGCTGGTGGGTAAAAGAAATGTCTCATTATCTGACGCATTCCCGTTCGCCCAACAACTCTCTCGCTTTCCCTGATTTGTTCTTTTGTTTCCTTAGGCACTCCATTTTCATGGAGGTATGACGTTGCGTTAATACATGCCCCCCTCTCTTTCTCTCTCTCTCTCTCTCTCTCTCTCTCTCTCTCTCTCTCTCTCTCTCTCTCTCTCTCTCTGCCGTCTTTCTCTCTCCAGTCTGCTGCTAATTCTCCAGTTAAATGCATCATTAGTCATTTAGGGTGGTGTGAAAGTGGCTGGACAGTGGACAAGAAGACCCAAATTTGCAACTTGATGAGGAAAAATAAAAGGCTGATAGATCTATGATAATGAAAGTAATCAGCCCTGAATATGGACGCAAAACGAAACAGTCCAGAGCTAATTCTGCTCTCATTATATTCCGAGCAGATAGGGCCGAAGTGCCGGCGTAGATGGAATCACCGTATTCCTCTCTTTCCGGAAAGTAGCTCAAACCAGAGACTGCAGTGTTGAGAACTCACCGAGACTTTTATCGCAATCTTACATAGGTGCACTCTGGCCATCTGTAGATTATTAGAGTAACAGTTTTTGTGCCCCACACTTTCCCTCAGCTTTCTTTATCTCGTCTAACATAGATAACCTGGCAGTGGAGACCATCTGAGATGTGTGATGGGGGGTTGGTGGTGGAGGGGGTGTCTTAACCTCCAGTGAGGGGTGTGCTTGCAGCTGGAACGGCAGGCTGGAGGTAAATGGATCTTATTTTGAGGAGTGTCAACATGTGTAAGGGTGCCCACGGCTCATTGCACGGCCCTGATCCCTCTGCAGATAAGCTGATGGATGAGGGGCAGGGGCCTGGCCCCAACAAGGCCTGCTCTGCACTTCTCTCTCCCTTCTCCCTCCATCTATATTCATATCTCTCTTTTGCCTAACAATAACTCCTTTCTCTTTTTCTCGGTCTCTCTGTTTTCCATCTCACACAAATACCTTTTTTCGTCATGCCTCACTATCCATATATCTCTTTTGCCAATTCTTCCTCTTCCTCACTTAATACTCTATTTGTCATAGGTTGTCTCCTCTTTATCTGTCCCTCTTTCTATCTCTCTTTTTCTCGATTGGTACATTTACGTGCACTTCAGTTCGAAATGATTTGTCATTTAAATATTTTAGTCCAACCAGACATCATTAATTTGAGCAGACCTTGCATCTTTCTGAAATGGTACATTAACGTGCACTTTAAAGTAGCAATTTAATGTATTGTGATGTTCATCCGAGTGAAACGGATTATAAAAAAAAAAAAATGTTGAATGGGTACTTTGTTTAATCCATTGATTGTTGATAGGATGGAGGCATATCTGAATCTGAACTTGCAGTTGATTGTAAGAAAGGGACGGGATTTAAAGTGACTAAATGTTTGGAGAAGTCCAGCATACAGTAAGTCACCAGAGAGAAGTCTTTCGTTTCACCAGATTGAGAACTTATTTTGATTAAGAATTATGAGATAATTTATTTTTCTTTTTTAAATGCAACACATGCATGGATGAATTGTTATAAGATCAATCACATGCATTTAGAAAATAGATTTAATTTCATTGCAACTGTAAAAAAAAAAAAAATTCTTTACAATTAAGTTTTGCAAAGTCTGACTAACAGACCTATAATGTAATTGTATCTCAGCTTTGTCCAGCATTCGACTACAGTTGGCCTTAGCTCGTATTAAATCATTTAAATATCCGCTTCCGCAATGTGTCATGTATACATGGACAGATTAAATACTGTAGCCCGACTACACAAAAACCCGCTGTAGCGCCATTAAAACTGCACATGTAAATGTAGTGAATGCTTCAGACACTGGTGAACACTAAAAAGCCTGTCTGCTCCAGGTCTGGCAGTCATTACTGAGGGACCACACTGAGAGTCCCATAAACAGCGGCCAATGTCTTTGTAACCAGGTTCTGTGGTTAAGCCTATTCTAGACCCGAATCAAACCCCATGTCCCGGTTCTTTCCACCTGCCGCCTTTTCCCCGTCACCACCGTCTTACCTCACTCCACTTAATTCTTCCTGTTCAGCAACCAGCACTGGCAGTCAAATGGCTAATTAGTTACAGATTGCTCTTTAACCCTGGGGTTATGCACCCCTAGCAGGCTGTAAAAGTCTTAAGGGAGATGGAGTGTGGTTTACAATGTGGTGAAGTTAAGAGGTCACCAGAGTTGGAACACATGTGTGTGACTGGGCCACGTTCATGTTTGCCACAATGGCCGGGCCACTTTGGGAACTCCGTAAACCCAAAATCCATTGCCTGTGGTCTCAACCACAGTATTTCCCACCCCTACAAACAGTCACCCATCCTCATACACGCAGTCTCAGAAAGAGAACGCCATTGATGGGGTTGCACTCCAGCAATCTGTCATCCAAGGCATCTGGTGTGCTTTTCTTTTTCTTTCTTATGTCTCCTCCTCTGTCTCTTGTTTTTTTGCTGTTCCAGTTTTTGCCGCATTCCTTTCAACATGTCATTACGAACATGCTCGATTGGATGCACAACAGTCGATGCAGCGGCCCCTCTAACAGGGGCTTCCTTTAATTCACCAATCCCAACGTGTGCACCTGGGAAACCTCCTTTACCAGTTAACCTCTGCTGTCCTCTCAGCGACAAGACAGGCTGACTGATCAAAAATAAATAATTAAAGTCGATAAGAAGATAAGGAGAAAGGAGAGGCATGACATATTGTTGTGCACACTTCCATGCACACAAGTCCCATGATGCTTTCTTGTCATGGCACATCACACCCTCAGACTCTCTCTCTCTCTCTCTCTCTCTCTCTCTCTCTCTCTCTCTCTCTCTCTCTCTCTCTCTCTCTCTCTCTCTCTCTCTCTCTCTCTTCTCCTCTTCTTCCTCTCCATCACCTCCTTGCTCCTGCATGTGTCTCTGGTGTTAAATGTCAAGCTAATAGTTCCGTAATGCATCCTTCCAAATGTTACTCACACAACCTCACAAAGTTACTCTGAAATCTATGAGACAAAATCTGTCTTCTCTTAAACTAAGCTGGTATTTACAGTCATTTCATTTTTCTTCCCATCAGAAAAGCTCTCTCTCTTCCTCTCATCGTGTGGGTATATTTATGTGTGCATGTGTGCATGTGTTCTGATGCAGAAGAAGAGGTGTCATTATCGATACAATGAGAACCATTCAAAAACCTGACCAAGAAGAAACTCGCACAACCTTGTAAGAGCTGTCATTAAGAGCTTTACCTGAAAGAATAAAAATACCACATAAGCTGTCAACACACATTAGTACCAAACAAGAGTCATTCAGTTTTCCTTTCTTTCTGCGCTCACTCGATTTCAAACGTTTCACTGACATTCTTTTGGTATCTCTCAAAGTTTTATGAAAATTGTATCTCCACAAAAATAGCGCATAATTACAGTATTTACGCGTGTGTTAATATTAACCATTTGCATCAGTGAGCAGAATGCTGTCCTTGTCGAGTACTCTCATAACTTCTGTCTCATATATCTGATGAACATGCCTCATTGAATGACTCATATTTTCCATAACCATTTAAACGCTTTGTTTTGACCATGTGTGTATGAGATAGGGACATAAATTACCAGTTTGGGTCTTAACGCAATTCGTGGTTCTATGTTAATTAATCATGCGGTCACACAGGAGTACTACCTAGTAAATAATTACACGGGGAACAGGAACAAATCTGTGCCCTGTGCTTGGTCTCAGACGCAATGCCAATTGTTTGCTCTTCCAAATCTGTTTTGGGGCAAATGGAAAAGATTAGATGCTATGCTGGACTTAGGCTAGTTTTATTTTTTATGTGTGCGTACACATGTGTGCTGTTGTATGTTTTGTTGACAGGCCTCGGTTTTGCAGGTCCCTTGTTTTAGTGCTCTTGGACAGGGAGACGATGCGATTGGCTTTGTTCAGTCTTGCTGGCAGTCGACACATGCTGACATCTGTTCCCTCCCAGCCAGTCAAACCAATCTCAATCAGGAGATATACACACACTCAATCACACGCGCACACGCTCATGCATGATGAAATATTCAGTTGGTTTTCCCAATGCATGCGCACACACAGCCTCACACCAACACCTTCAATCATATAGAGAGACACTGATGGTGCTTAGTCTCGAGGAATATCACACAGTGATATACAAACACACACATGCAGATGTGGTCATTATATTGGACAACTGTTCTATAGGCCAGTTGCTTTCTTAAAGGTAAATGGTTTTTCACACAGCTGCAACATTGGCACAGCCCGCTGCATGTATCTTCGATGTGTGGAATGTGAAGCTGGTGTGGTATGAGGCGACCAGGACAGGATATAAGCGCTTGTTGGCTGTTGCTCCCGGGCAAATAACCTGCCGCAATCCTTCCAGAAAAAGAGCAAGTGTTCACAAAATGAAATGTTTCAAATGAAACACAACCGGGCCGAGAGAAATGAATGTGACACGGCCAGATTTTGTATTTTTGTTACAATTACCCTAAACTCCAAATTAATTATTTGCAGACGCAGAGCAATGGTGAGCAGGTGGTTGCCATATTTGCGCGGGACAGTCTCAACTGCGGCTCATGCCTCACTTGATAAAGGCCTCTCACTCTGAAGCTCATATGACGCACTGTCCTCTTCCCAAGAGCCTCCGCCACACTCCCTACATTCCCCCTCCCTCTTTCCCTCTGCTTTATTCTTTACCTCCATCCATCTCTCTCTCCTCTCTTGTCCCTCTAATGCGATATGACATCATTTATCCTCATCCATACATATTCAGCACTCGCTCATGAGTAATCATGTACATTGGAGTAACACCCACTCCAGCAAACCACCTCCCTTCAAAGTGACCCTGTATCAGTTCCACCTTGAGGGGATTCAAAGTGGGGGGAACAGGCGCTGGAGAGTTGAAGTGATCTAATGTTATTAACTGATCAAACTGACTCAAAGAGGAAATGGAAACTCTGTAAGCCAAAAGAAAACGTGTAGCTCTGGTAAAAGACACAGAGCTTTTATTGGACTTAACACATTGTGATTTTCCTACCATTGTGCCATCAGATCTTTAACCTGTGTTTATATATCCAAGCATTAATTTTTTTATAAACAATACAACACTTTCTATTAGTATAGAACCATGAGCACTTATTGCTACTTTATTTATTTTCTTGTTTATATTATTTATTTATTGTTGCATGGTTTTGCCTTTCCTATGCATTTTATTGTTTTACTCTAAAACCAGACCCAGATTTTCTTGATTTTAAAATAAAAATTTGAAAATCCATCTTAAAAATGTTTATTAAGTGTTAAGTCTTTCCAAGCCATTGATGGAATTTCCAGTCATTTATGACAACGTTTACCCACCATTGCCGGAATTTTCCGGCAATCCATGTTTTCACTTTTATATAGTAGGGGGAGCAAAATAACTCCCCCTACCGTATAAAAGTGAAAACATGGATTGCTGGAAAATCCCGTCAATGGCATGGACAAGACTTAACATAAAAGACTTAACAGAAAATCAAGAAAATCTGGGTCTGGTTTAAAAGTAAAACAAGAAATAAAAACAAGAAAATAAAAAACTAGCTGTAAGTGCCCATAGTTCTCCTAATAGCAAGTAATAGTAAAGAGTCTCCGATTCCAAAAACAAGTGGTGAAGAAACAGAAATAAGCGATAGAAGCATTGCTTACGCACATGTAAGCTAACGTGATCATCAAACATTAAACAGCATACAAATCAAAACTGCCTAACATTACAGAATAGAATATCGAACCCACAAAGAGGTACAGGACTATGCTAGCTTTGGGGGTGTTGATGGACTCAATCTACTAGAATTTTTTTTTTTTCCTGAAACCAATCCGTATGTAGTAAACCTTTCTCAGGTTTTCGCTCAAAATTTTGCTTTTTTAACGAAACATACCCACATTCAAGTGTTGATAAAAAAAGAATGCTTGAAACTAGAATATTTTTTTTGTTTGTTTGTTTAAAAGCATAGGCTCTGTTCTTTATTTTGATATAATGTTTGTTAAGATATTCATACAACAATATATTCTGGGGGCCATGAAAATTTTGTAAAAAGTATTAAAAATGGCAAGGAAAAGTGTTAAACAATTATAATCTGAACAAATATTGAACTAATAATATTTGAAATTTGAAAATGTAATGTTTTTTTTTTCTTTCTATGTGCATATTCTGTATGTTTGTGTGTACATTCACACAGTCCATGGGTCTGGATGTTTGTGGAATCTTGGAGCGTCTGCTTGTAAGGGAGGGGAGGGGGGGGGGGGACACACTGAGGAGCATGACAGTAATATTGTGCGGCAGACACAACTATTTCACAGGGGCTTAGAGGCCCTCCCGGATGATGTAGTCTGTCAGCGCTACACAGATCCAATCTGAACTCCGCCACCACTCACCAATATTCACTTGGATTATGTCTCGGAATATGACTGAGCACTCTGAAGACATGGAGAAGGAAAGGAGGAGAGAGGTAGATGGAAGTGGAGAAGGAGATGAGTAATCCTCATGTGACTTTATAATGCTGTAGATGAAGTGTAGAGAGAAGGCGTACCGTGGGACGGTTTGCGGTTGACACACATGCACGCACACACATGCTTTACATTCTCTGCTTGTCATTTGCACCTGCTTATTTGGATTTAACACTTGATTTAATGTCCTAAAGCTACAGCACCACAAAAAATTCAGAAACTCATACCGATGAAAGAAACTAAGAATGATGGTGAGAGGAAGAAAAATCATAACAACAGATAATTATTCAGCCTGCTGAGGAAAAATCGGAGCGAGGGGCGCAGGCATTCTGAGGGAGGACGGTTACATTCTGTTCTACTGAGCAATTTGATGATAAAACAACAAATAGGCACACAAACCATTGGATCAGACGGGCTAAAGAACTGATTAGAATATATCAGCACACCTCTTCTCAGCAAGCCAGCTGCTCGGAAAACACAGTCTTACGGCATAACGTCAAGCAGAGTGAAGAGAGCTTTTGTGTATGCGTGTGTGAGAGAGTTTGACTCTTTTTAATCCATTATTCTTGTCCTTAGATGTTCCACACTATTCATTTCAGATTGTAGGGTGGATATTATAAACAGTGGCTTGTCAGTCTGCTTAACTGCTCATAATTAACAGATCAACAGTTCAATTACACTGGACTTGAATGTTTCTCAATGTAATTGTCTTTAATTTAAGGACAAATGCAACTAGTAAAAGTAAACATTTGTTCAGATATGATTTTGGATCATTCTCACTCTGAGTTTGAATATGATACTATTTTAGCTTTTAGCAAGTCTTTATGTATCATTATGTGGGCTGTTTATTTTAGTGGGTTGGAATAATAGAGTCTTGTCCATATGCAAATGAGTAAACAAATCAGATTGTTGTCAGGGTTCTGTGTGCACCAATCAGGCTCAATACATTTGATGTGTAAAATTAGCTTAATGTATACTACACACACATTAGCAAATAGCAAAATACTCAGTGCAATCCAATTGCCAAAAGTTTAGCAATGCACTGTATGAAGCACAGTCAAGTCACTCTCAAACCAAGAAGCTTTTAGTTACTTAAGAAATCTTTCGCCCTCGCAACGGAATTTCCGATCGTGTGTATTCCTGCGCATTTGTGAAAAATCACCAAATCTGATAACTAAAACGATTTGTTCACTGGTTTATGGCCATAGAGAACTAATTTTTTACTTAAATTATTTGTTCAAAAACACATTCATTTGCGAACAAAACATCATTACCAAAAATGATAAAAGACTAAAATGTGAGGATGTTTAGCTTGCAAAATATTATTTTAAGTGTTCTAAATATGGATGTTTCCAGCATTTTTCTTTCTTTTCAAATGTATTTCCTTGACTTTAAAGCGCATAACAGCAATTAATGGCTGTAAGTGAGCTACATAAACTATGGCTCTCACAGACGCTTCATCCCAACCTGCTTCTCAGCTCTCTCACAGCCAACAGCTGGACTCTTATTCCAGCCTTCAGACCCCCTCTACTGCTAATGTGTTCGTTCATGGTACTAGTGTTACTGAGAGGGTGAGTGAGTGAGTGACAGAGAGATAAAAAGATAGAATTTACCATTTGTAAGTTAAACCCATTCCAGCTTTGCCCCAGTTTAAATTACACTGTTTTTCTTTTTTGATTTCCATTTTGCGCATAATGCCTCTCTCTCAGCATGTTTTAAGTTATATTATTAGCGGGTCTCTGGAGAGTTTCCCCCCTCGTTTTTGGGGTGGGATTCTAGGCTCTGGATGCATTAGCTCTCCGTAATTGGCGAATGATCATGGGATGGAGTGTGGATGGAGAGAGAACTCACAGCACGCACACCCACACACACACGCGCTCGGCTCGGTGCTGTACGGCCGCGAAACTGGAAGTCAGCGAGGGCCCTATCAGTCAAGCCTAATGCTCAGCCCTAATACACTTTAATAGCTTCCTCCGCTGTCTCCGATCCCTCTTCAACATTGATCTGAAATCATCTTTCTTATTCTTTTTTCGGGGGGCTTTGCAGACTTTCACAGCATTTATTGCTGTCACCTGTCTCATGTGCTCAGATTAATACGGACCGATAGGGGTAGGTTGGGGAAGGAAGCCATTTATTTGCGTTCGGATGTGTGTTCGGCAAAAGGCTAGAGACTTGGCTGAGCCGACGCAGCGTTTGAAGAGCGGGCCCGTTTGAGCCCAGGATCCGTCACATGAATGTGTAAAATACCCGACGCCCGCGCAGGCTGTCACACAAAGGGCTATCACCCTATTATTCAAGAGCAGCCATGGAGCCAGGCCAGAGTAGAGTGTTTCTGGGGGGAAGGGAAAAATCGGCTTGATTGTGATTTGCCATTTATAATTGGCCAACGATGTGAAATGGTCGGCAGCCAGACTTTTTTAAAAAGGCAATCTGCGGCGGTGGAGGGGCCGATGGTTCGCTAATGACAGCTAGCGCGATACGCCTTGGGAACAGAATGGTGCTCGTGTAAGGGTAGGGAACACAAATATGTTTATCTGTAGTCAGCGATGTTTGCATGACTCAAATGGCATTGTCTATTGATTTCCTTTTCCAAAACATCGGCAACACAATGGAGCTGAAATACAGAAGCAAAAGCGAAACGTTTTTGCAATTTGAAAACAAACAAACCAAACCCATCTTTAATTCCAGAGACGCTTGGCTTATTAAAGAAGTTACGCAGTTCGTTTTGGCCTTTGTTTGTGCCTGTAATCTTAAAGGGAATACTTGTGCGCAATGCTTTTCGGTCTCTGTTGCGCGTTTGTGTTTGTCCCTGGTCTGGGGAGCTGGGTTTAAGCTCTGAAATGACAGAGTTCAAGGCTGATACTCCTGTTGGCAGCGAGGCATGGCAGACGATTTCTCGAGGGGGTCTGCCTCAACATTGTGAGCTCGACAAAAGATAGTATTTGATAAAGGTCCCCCTCCCCAAAAGCCCCCATAAATAATGAAAAGTTAATGAAGAGGTAACTTAATGATGTAATGAATATGGCAGCGCAAGGTCAAACAGAACTGTCGTGGGTTGGGTGGGCATGTGAAGTGCGTACTCGTCTGTGTGTGTTTGCGAGTGTGTGTGTGTGCAGTTTTAATGAATATATTGTCACAGGAAGTGCGATAATGTTTAATTAGTTTCATTTGTGTGCGGCATGTTGTGTGATTCTTAGATGACCTGGTCTCAGATAAACTGTGTGTGTGTTGTGGGTTCGCTTAGCAGAAAAAAAAAAAGTAAAAGCCTGCAGTTTGAGGGAGTGTTTCTCACAAGTGTACACCTGCAAGGGAGAGTGCTTGTGAAACCCTTCTGTTTTGGACAGTTTGTTTGAAAGTGTATTGTATGCATGCTGGTCTAGTTGTAGGGTGGGGTCTAGTCTGGTGATTAAATATTGAGAAAGTCTGAATAATACGTCAGGTCCAGGTGCAATTGATAGGGCAACACAAGCAAGTGACTCAAAGGCACTGGCAAACACACTGTTCTGTCTGTTGGTGCGACCTATGTTATATGTGTCTCAGACATGTTTTTTCACTAACTAACACTTTGCTATTTGTTTTTAGACAAACAACAATCAGTGTGTGAACTCAACACCGCTGAGTTTTCTTGTTGAGGTGGTTCTGGTTTCAGTATGTTGTCCTAGTGTGTAAAGTGCCTAGTCGGCAGCAGGCAGGTAAGCACTTCGATCTGTTTCTCCTGGACTGAGGTGAGGGACTACCATGCCGGTGGTCTCAGCTTCAGCTCTGTCCGATCCGTTATAAGAGAGGGAGTGTGGGGTAAAATAGTAGAGAGATGCCAGTTGGAGCCATGGTCTAGCGCTTAACGTGTGCATGCAAGGTACATTTCCTGTTCCATTTCTTTTACTCTCTCTAATTGTATTACTGGCAACAAGTTAAGTTAAATGCAGGATAGTTGATATTCCAGGATAGTCCAGAAACATTTTTTGTCAATATTGTAATGTTATGTGCTTTGAGACACGAGTTAGTTTAACGCCTTCTCTGGTGACGTTTTAGTTTGCTCCCTGCTGTATGCGTTCTGATGTTTTGGAGGAGATGTGGTTTTGGAGACGCTCTGAAGGGAGGATGGGATCTTATGCTTTCAAAGCTAGCTTGCTATTGCTAGCCTCTCCGAAAATTGCCTACCCTACCTTTAAGTCAAGTCAAGTCAAGTCAAAAGTTAAGTTAAGTTAAAAGGACAATTCATCCAAAAATGAATGCAAAAATTCTGTCATCATTTACTCACCCTCATGTTGTTTTAAAAATGTATGAGTTTCTTTGTTCTGTTGAACACAAAAGAAGATATTTTGAAAAAATGTGGTTTCTGGTCCCCATTGACTTCCATAGTATTTTTGCTTTTTTTTTCCTACTATGGAAGTCAATGGGGACCAGCAACTGTCTGGTTACCAACATTCTTCAAAATATCTTCTTTTGTGTTCAAATGAACAAAGAAACTGATACAGGTTTAGAACAACTTGAGGGTGAGTAAATGATGAAGTTAAGTTAAGATAAGATAAGATAAGATGTATCCTGGATTCAACAAAAACATTTGTTGTCCACAATTTATATAATTAATAGCAAAAAGGGCAAAGATAAGATTGATACATAAGTGTAATACGTTAGTCATTTGAAATATTTAGAATATTATTATGGTCATGATGAGTATGACATTAATATTTTAATTATCTTAATAGTTATTTTTCATATCACGTAATGCAAACCCATCCATTGATATCTGTGATAAAATCCTCATATGATGTAGACGTCATTGGGAAGTATTAGATCACAGCACAGACAGCAGATGCTTGGCCAGCACTTTCATATGCAGTCAGAGAAATCTCAAAACAAGACCGGACTCACACAGGGACCCTAGCGAGGGGTCAGTGAGTTTTTATCTGTGTCTCCTGAAACATTTACAGTTCCCCGACAGCTCTAGCGCTGGCCAGGCGTGATTTGTAGTTCATGTGCAGATGTGTTGCTGAGAGACGTTTTAATGTGACGGGCGAGACGGTTCTCAGTCTGTCTCTGCGGGTTTATGGAGGAGCTCCGTGTCTGCGTCTCAATCTTTGAGACCTCCCCCCGTGCTCCCAGACTCCCTATCTCTTCGCTTAACAAGCCTGAGGTCATGAAGAAATAGCACAGTGCCCCACTTAACCCAAGGTCAGGTCCCTGAGTTGATTCGCCGTATGCTGTCATAAGAGCCTGACAATAAAAGCAGGGATGGATCCGCTCTCTCTCATGTTAACCTGAATTGGTTTGCTTGCCTTTTTATTGCCTGTCTCCTGACAGCTATAGGCGGACAGGTAACAATCATCCTAAAGTTTAACAGTATATAGTGTAGGGGAAAGAATTACAGCTTGCGGAGTGAATGGGAGTAGCAGGGAATGTGTGCTGTGGCCGTGGTGACTGTGAGGAATGTCTTTAAAGTGAAATCATTTCCTTTTCGTAATCAAAATATGACAGACCTCTGAAGTCCCATCTGCACGCCACTGCACAGCCTGGAGCTGCTCTGAGTGGGCAAGACGATGGAGCGATATCATGCTCTGAGGTTATGGGTAGGAGTTTTGACGGCTTCGCTCGTGGCAGTTCCCACTTGCTGAGTCTCAAAGTTCATCGGAAAGGGAAAAACATTAAGCGCAAAACCTAAAATATCACTAGTAGCGTATGCCAGCTTTAGTCTCTCGGCCGGTACATGAAATGCTCTCTCGTTTCAGTGGGGAAACAGAGCAGCCAGTTTGACGGACAGATTAAGGGAGGCCTGTGGACCTTTACCATATGTCGAAGTGTGGTTAGCTCACAGATTGTCGCGTCCATCTCAGCCTTCCCACCTCATCACCCTGGAGGCTTGAGCATGAGGTTTATTAAGTGTGAATGGTGTGGTCGGGGTGGCGCGTGCCTCAGGAGCTCTGTTGTCTCGTGCGCTCTGGGAAAGCACCTGTGTAACAATGCAAGTCTTAAAATGTTTGTGGTGGCACAGGGCAAATCATTGAGGAGAAGGCATTGTTAAAACACATCTGCTCTGCCATCTGATCTGGCTCAGTGTCATGTCTTCAAGGCCATATTTCATTTCTGCCTTTAACAATGTAGAGCCCACCAGGGGTATGTGGACCCCAGGGGGTACTTAATCAGCTTCCAGTGGGGTACTTGAAAAGTTTTTTCTTATTTTATATACATTACGTGCCATGCACATTTGCTACCAGTTACAACTGAATATATAGATATTTTATACTTGATTTCATTTGCTGTATTTAAATTTCATCATAAAAGGAAAACAGACTTTTTAGTACTTTTGTTAAACGTCCCATCTGAATAAAGTTGTGCTATTATTATGTCATTATTACCTCTGATAATAATACTAAAAATAATGATGATGATGATATTTGTTATTATTATTATTATTATTATTAATAAAGTTATATTAGTAGTATGTAGTTTTTTGTATGAAGGGGCTGTAGGGATACATGAGAAAAACAAGTTTTACTTTATTAATGACACTAACAAAGATTATTCACTTTCAGTTGCAGTAAATATACAGGACAGTCAAACATGTGCAATTCTGCAACCAAAATTAAAGAACAAAATAACAAAGCTAAGGCCTCAAGCAGAGAAATTAAACAACTCAGGCTGCTTGGACATAAATAGTTTAATCTTTGCTTCATAAATCAGGTGGTGAGCATTAATTTGGCCTGAGCGAGGCCTTCAGGTTCACACTTGGTCCTGTGTAAACATGTTTTCTAGTCAGTCCTCCTCTAGAATGATCCACAGAGCCGTAATCAAAAACAATAACCATTGGAAAGCGTAAACGTTTCAGAGCGTCGTTGAGAAGTATGAAATAATAATCTGTGTGTGGCCTGGCGAATGCTGAGAATGCAAACATTTCACAATAAAGTTGTTTAAATAGAGACCTTGGCATCGATGACTAAGAGATAGGACATGCTGCGTTAATTACACCCGCTCATAAAAATAAACCACCGGTTTAAAATATGACTCTCCATACTACGGGATTTAACCTATTAAACGGCAGTGAGATGTGTTGCTCATATGTGAAGGAAGGGTGTATTGTTTAAAGTAAAAACACAACAAGCTCAGAAAGAGATAAAGAGAGAGAGAGAGAGAGAGAGAGAGAGAGAGAGAGAGAGAGAGAGAGAGAGAGAGAGAGAGGGAGAAAAAAGGCCAAATAGCTGTACAATCAACAAAGGAACATAGTGTTTACTCTGAACTTAAAGACTTTTGAATTATTCCCCAACATTGTGTGGCATTAGGACGAGAAAACAGCTCGGCTAAGTGCACGTTTATTATTTTTAAACTGTGTGAAAAGTAATATGCTTTAAGGAGCCAGCAGATGTATTGGTAGAGCTATAGAGGGCCCACACATAAAGTTTGAAGTGAGTTAAATTTCATCAGGGGGTGGCGAGAAATTGATTATTTTCCTTGAGCATGGACTTAAGTTTTAAAGTTCACTGCCGGGTGGCCCATTCCTATTATCCATGTTAACATAAGAATAGAGGATAGGAAGAAGGCTGGGCTAGAAAGAGAGACACAAAACGAGAGAGAAAGAGTGAGGGTTACTGGTTTAAATGAACTTCTGCATAGCATTAAGTGCTTAGAATGTCACGTTAACTTTCACTTCCTACTTTTACTTATGAAGTCCAAGAATCTCAGGTAATGGCATATCAGGGATGTCTTGAGCATTCTTGGCAGTCCTCAAGATTTGAGTCCAACCAGTTTTTTGTAGGCCACACGACAAGCACACGTTCCCAGCTTAGACGCCTGGCTAGAGAACAAGGAACCCGGTCACAGAAGCGGCGCGCTCCGGCTAATCACGTTACACTGTTTTTGCTTCACATTACACTTAGTTTACCCCCGAAACAGATTCAAGGGAGCCATGACAACTCTTCAGTCTGAGAAGAGGCATGCCGTTATGAATAAATGTTTGTATACATTTTTTTGTGGATCTTGGAGTGTGCACATGGTGAACGGACTGTGCTTAAAGACATCTGGATGCGATGGAATAGAATTTGTTTAAACAAAATGAAGCCCCTCTCTCTCCACCTGGAAAGCCACCCAGAGCGCACACTGCTCATCACTACATACTTGTGCAGTGATTTTAATAGGACTGTATTGACAGATATTTCAGTACAGCAATATGAAGGCTTTTGAAAATGTGTGATGACTTTCACAGCTCTTACTGAAAGAGTCAACATGGATACCGTGACTTTACATGTGCTGGAACTGAGGGGGAAAACACTGATGAACTTGTTCCATTAAGGTTTAACAAATTCTAAACATAATCCTCCTTTTCTTCTTCTTCTTCTTCTTCTTCTTCTTCTTCTTCTTCTTCTTCTTCTTCTTCTTCTTCTTCTTCTTCTTCTTCTTCTTCTTCTTCTTCTCCTTCTCCTTCTCCTTCTTCTTCTTCTTATTCTTCTTCTTATTCTTCTTCTTCTTCTTCTTCTTCTTCTTCTCCTCCTCCTTCTCCTCCTTCTTCTTCTTCTTCTTCCTCCTCCTACTCCTCTTTCTCATCCTCCCTGTTTTTTGAATTTGTAGTCACATTATTCATGTTTACACTTTCCTGTTATTATATTGAAGACAAGTGAATAAGCTAGATAGTTTTATGCACTTCTTAAAATAAACATTAAATTAATTCATAATAATAATGAATAATAAAAATGTTCCTCTTTATTTTATTCACTATTATTATTATTATTATTAGTCATAATTAAGTGCTAGTCACAAGTATTAGTCGCAAGTGCTTAAGCTATGTACACTCTCAGAAAAAAAGGTACAAAAGCTGTCACTGGGACAGTACCCTTCAAAAAGGTTCTAAAATGTACCATTTAGGTACTAATATGTACACTTTTGGAACTAATATGTACACTTTTGGTACCAATATGTACCTTTGAGGGACTAATATGCACTCTTTAGGTACAAAAGTGTACCTTTTGAAAAGGTACCGCCACAGTGACAGCTTTTGTACCTTTTTTTCTGAGAGTGTAGTTTTATGCACTTTTTGAAATAAATATTACATAAATGAATAAATTAATTAATAATAAAACATTTGTAAATTTTATTCACCAACTTTTTATTATTGTTAGTCATAATTACAGCATATCATGTTTTGAATTTGTACATTATTATTATTATTATTATTTAATACGTATTTATTTTAAGAAGTCCATAAAACTATGTAGCTTATGCACTTGCCTTTAATTTCTGTATTCAGATATTTAAAATTCTGGAGCTATTCAAAGTTATATAATGTTCTCGTGGAAAGCTTAAAAAGGAAGAACGAAATAAAAGATGTCAGCTAAATTTACGGCTAACAGTATTTTAATGAAGCATTTCTATTTTCGCACTTAATGGTATTTCTTTTGACTGCGTCGGCTGGACTTCACATGTAAATAATAAAGCATCTAAATGTAAAATACTCCTCTGTGATCTATGGCATATTAATCAGCATGTTTAATGAGCGACTGCTGATGAAGGATCAGACAAGGGAAGGGTGCTAGAAGGTATGTGCAAATAAGAGACACCTATGGATTGATCAGCCTCTTAATTCTATTTTAACAAATAGTCCAGGAGTCTTGGATGGCGGTGCGGGAACATGACTAGGATAATAAGCATCATGGAAGCTAATCAGATTTCTAAGAGGAATTGATTGTTGGTTTTGCAGAAAGAGCAGAAGAAGGCTTGACAATAAGCTGAAATTTAAGTGTTAATTTTTATGCTAATCTTCCAGCAATCTCCACGTGATGCAATTTGCTCCCCTGCTCCGCAGATATGAAATTGTCCCGCTCACAGAGAAAATGTCAGCTTGCCAGACCCTGAAAGCTTGTAATTTATTAGGTATGTTTCTATTAGTATGTGTCACACTTGTTAGCCAGCATCTCTATCTCTCTCTCTCTCTCTAGCACACTTTTGCACATGCAAACTCCCATACTCAGACTAGAGCGCTCCATGTGTTTGCCGCTCAGCCCGCGGCCTTAAAGAGCGTCTCAGCTCAGTGGCTGTAGCACCAGGGCATTAATGTATTATCATATATCGGGTGGTCCTTGCCCTGTGGACAAAAGGCTGTTTAATACAATTTAATGACATTCCCGAGCAGGAGGGAGAAAGGGGGAAAGAAAGGGCAAAGCCCAGATTAAATTAGCATTTGTGGTTCTTATAGTTCACCCATGCAAAACTTAGCAACAGAAGCGCTATGACTCCACCCCTCCATCCCCCTTTTCTTTTTTCCCCGTTGTCTCTAGAGGAAACAGAGCGACGGCGTAGAGTGAGAGTTCAAGTAAGAGTAGAGTTGGATAAACTGAACGTAACACGGGTTGCAGCTCATAACCTGTCAGCGACGCTCATGTTCCCTAAAGGCCACAGCTTGATTGATTTCCTGTGCGGCGCAGTGATGTCATCCATAAGAGACGCAAGGAGCTGACAGCCGATGCGTTTAGTCATCTCTGTGGCCGTGCCGTTTACCGACACGGGTTTCTTTGTCTTCATCTGTCTCTGCCTCTCTTTACACATCTCTATCTCTCTTCTTTCCATCCTCTCTCCTTCTCTCTCTCTCTCTCTCTCTCTCTCTGTCTCTCAAGCACAAACCCTCCCCTCATTTCCTCCCTGTTTGTGTTGTGTAAGGAAGCCAGTGCCGGGCATCCAGTGTTACACTCAGCGTACTCTGTGTAGAAGGTTTGGATGCAATTCACATATAGGTCAATTAAATGCGCCAACATCTGCTCTCTTCTAACCATTTGCATACAGTATTCATATGTTAATGATGTCCCTTGTTTTGTGTGTGTATGTTTGTGTGTGTGTTTTTCACTTCCTCCCCTCCTCCTTGTCTTTTTGTAAAAAAAAAAAAAAAATCCGAGATAGAATTTTTTTGGATTCAAACTGCTTCATGTGGCGACTCCAAACCGGATAGTGTCGTCCTATTTTTATTTCCTCTCCCTCTCTTTCTCTCTCTCTTGCTGAAAGCAGAAACTCCTTTACTGTGAGCGGCGGGCTTGTTCAGCTGCCATTGGCCCTGATTTGAACAAGAATCCTTCCACTGTAGCTGCAAAGGAAGTCCTTGCCTTTGGAAAGCAGCTTAACGCCTTATAAATCAGTGATGAGGCAGATGGACCAGCGATAATCTATTTAGAATGCCTCACAGCAAATATTGTCGTACAGATGATTAGAGATTGAGCTATTTTAACTCGGCCTTCTCCGCCCTCTCAGCAAATCTTCTGCTTCTCTGAATGATTTAAATTGGAGAGTTTCTTCTTTTCCCCCTGCTTTTCCTCCCTAAATATATCTGCATTTTCAAATCGCTCACTCGCTTTTGCACGGGGGAAACGAAGTGGTGAAGTGTACGTGTTTTACGCCGCCATTTTCTTGGCAGGCTTCGTGGCGTGCCACGGAACAAAGAGAGCAGGGAAATGGGCCTGAGCCAACAGGCTAATGACAAAACGCATGCTTCTTAACCCAATATTAGTAGGGGGACGCGGCAGGAGCACGGCTGTACGTGAGGGCTGAAGCCGCACCGAAGGCCGCCCGTTTCGCTTTGGTGGTCGATAGGTCCAGATTTAGCGTGAGGCCACGGAAGACGGGCCGGACGATGGATGGATAGAGAGGGAGAAAGAGAGAGAGGGAGATAGGGAGAGAGGGAGAGAGGGAGAGAGGGAGAGAGGGAGGGAGGGAGGGCGGAGTGCGAAAATGAAGTGGAGGTTGTCAGATGTGGCAGCTGCTTGGAATCCTGATAAATATAAGTCCTTATTGATCGGCTGAAAATGAAAGATCCCAGAGTGGCGTGCAGTATTTAGCTTCTTGTCTGCCGAGCGCGTCAGCGGTGGCCTTGCCTTGCTGGGATAGATTTTCAGAAGCGCTCTGAGCCAAGGCTTTGATTTCATCTTTAACCTTTTTCGGCTGCTTTTCCTTGACCTCTGTGCTACTGCTGTGATTCAGTGAATTTGTTACATTTGGCCTGACATCCTCTCTCTCTCTCCCTCTCTCTTTCTTGCTGACAGAGTAAGACTCATCGCTGCTGTCATCGCTTGTTGCCGTACAGACTCAGTGGCGGGGTGAGTCACGGTCTCTTCAACCTGACGGGCCCCGGACCAGTATGCTGTTAGAGTGATCAGGTAAGCAAAGTTCACCTCATGCCCCACACTGCTCCTCCTTTCGGTAGTTGTAATGTGACACCGCTCCTGGACCAGATACAGGACATACATTTCTGATCCCAGATCTGTGCGCTTGAGTGGTCCTTAGATAAGACATGAAGCATGCTCACTTACCCGTTGGTCTCAAATCATCAGTGTCAGGATGAGATTAACTGATCCCAGAGTCTGATCCCTAACAGACAGTCCATTTGAAGTGGCACGTTTTGTGCCGAACGGTTGTAATCTTCTCCTGCGATGTGTCTTTAAGCCGAACACCTAAATTACATATAAAAGCCCAATTTAGAGTGATTGCTTCTCCAATTTGCTCTTCTATCTGGTTCAAGCCTCTTCAGTGACATGTTTCATGTATGACCATCATGAATTTGCTTTTCTTTTTTTAAGATCGAAATACACATAAAAGATATACAGTAGGGTAGACCGGAGCTAGTTGTCTAAAGGGTTGTATCTTAGTATCTAAAAGATTTTGTGTCAAAAGTCTGATTACTTGTGTGTTGTGGGTTTTGTATGTGAGTTTCAAACATGCTCTCAAATGATAATTTTATTGAACTTTACTATCCAACTTTTCAAAATTATAATATCATCATATTAATATACACTGCTGTTCATTATGTTTTTTTTTCAACATGTTCAACATTAATAATAATAAGAAATGTTTCTCGAGCATCAAATCAGCATATTAGAAAATCAGCATACTGGAGTAATGATGCTAAAAAAAATTAATATAATTTAAATAATTATATATATATATATATATATATATATATATATATATATACAAGAAAAAAGTTATATTCAATTCTAATCATATTTTACAATATTACATTTTACTGTGTTTTAATAAAAACAAGAGACTAATTTTAAAAACATAAAAAAAAAACTTACGTAATCATAAATCTTTGTATGGTAGTGTATATTTAGACTAGAGTCAGAAAAATGTCAGGTCAGGGTAAGTTGTCATATGTTTTAAAGAGTAAATTTGATTATATTTATTAATTAAAATCTCAGAAGTCCAAATTAATTGTTGTATATTTTTGTATGTTACCTTGTACATTTCTAAATGTTTCATGAATTCAATTTTCAAATCGTTTTACATTTTGCTTAATTATTGGCAGATTCCATTATGATAACTTACCTTATATATTGCGATGACATGCCTGACTTTCAGGAAAATTAAATACAGAAATTGAATTTCAATAATAAACCCAGTCTGAGAAATATATACACGGGGGTAAAAGGTGTGTCATGCATTTTATTGCATGTTTGGATCATTAAGTGTGATCTTTTAATCAAAATCAAGAATGAAAAAAGGCAGTAATGATTTAAAAAAAAAATTTTTAGGGGAAATTAGAGGTAAAAGCAGCCCATGAATAAAAAGTCTCCTCCTCTTCCTCCTCCTCCTCCTCCTCCTCCTCCTCCTGAACAATGCTCCAGCACACTTTTAGATAGATTATAAATCCCCTATGAGAGAGCCTGCAACAGCTGTTGGCAGACATACTAGATATGAGAATAGCAGCATAGGATGAAGGAGCATTAAAAATTAATATGCTATTTAGCCTAGGTGTATTTTAGGTATTTGACATTTTCATGTCCGGGACAGACTAAATTTATTCATAGTACAGAAAAAAATAAAAAATAAAAATAGAAAAAAATAAAAAGATTGGGAAGGGGTGGTAAGAGCTGTAAGTGGAGGCCTCTGATTTTTTTTTCTCCCCTTTTCTTTTTTTATGGTCACCCTTTCATTCAGTAATGATAGGTGTTAAGACATCGTCTATGGAGGAGACTGGAGCCCATTATGGGCACAGTAATAATTAGCACATGCCACAAAGAGAACCGATTGCCTCTTAAGCCTCTGCTTAATGCATTTTTTGTTGCATTGTTTTGCTATTTTTATTTCTATTTATTTTGTTTTCTGGCGTTTTTTCCCTTCTCTTTGTGTTTTGTTGAATGGTTAAAGGAAGTGTGTGTGTGTGTGTGTGTGTGTGTGTGTGTGTGTGTGTGTGTGTGTGTGTGTGTGTGTGTGTGTGTGTGTGTGTGTGTGTGTGTGTGTGTGTGTGTGTGTGTGTGTGTGTGGACGAGACAGTGAGAGTGGAAATCCCAGCTTCAGTAGTGATTAATTACTAATACTCCCTCAGAACATCTCTCTATCCCTGACTATCTAATCACACTGAAATCTAAGACATGTCCTGAGAGGAGAAGAGACGATAGGACTACATGGACCATCTCTCTCTTCATTGTAACTTTATCAATCTCACAATCTCTTTTCTTTTTCCTTAAAGGAACAGTTCACTCATAAATGAATAATTTACCCACCCTCATGTTTTTCAAAACTTTCTTCTCTAGGACACAAAGGGACTTATTTATAATAGAATGTCCAAGCTGCTCTGTTCTATACAATGAAAGTTGATGGTGACCACAGCTGTCAAGCAAGATTTTCAGTGAATAATGAAAAACACTTTAGTCTGTTCTTCACACAAAGCTATCTTGTAGAGTGCAACATTTGGGTATTAGAAGTAAAAGTCCCATTCATTTTCTACATAGGGGAATTGATTTAAAAAAACAAAAAAAAAAAAAACGTATAAACCTTTTAAAGTCAGACCTAATGTGAACTATGAACTTGTTATGAACCCACTTGTTATTATTACTTACTTGTAAAATATGTTTATCAAAAGAATTCCTGGTGAAAATAACCCATAACCCAGGATTATCCCAGACAGGAAATGTCCACCAATGAAACACTGATAATGACGTAATAGTAGATGTAATCTTCCTTCACTATCAAACTTCTTAATTATATACTGTATATATTTATAATTCTATATTTTGCTATAAACAAACTATATTTTTTCTATACATACTGTATATCTTTAAATGAATATTTTTAATGTTATATATTTTTTTTTATTAAATTGTCATCTGCAATGCTGGAATTGTATCCTTGTATTTTGATTGATTTTCAAATAATTGTTCCATTAAATCATATAACTATTGCACTCTATAGACCTTATGCGCCAGAGAAACGAAGGCGCCGCCATCTTTAGAATATTGTCTTTGAACTTCCGTTTTTGCAGTCGCTCTGTATATTTCTATGGCATTGCTGTCCTGGAGTAATTAGCTTTTGAAGTGGATTTACTTAAAGGGGTCATATAATGTCATTTTTGTACAAGCTAATATGATTCTTTAGGGTCTAAATTAAAAGTTTGTAATATACTTTAATTAAAAATTCTCATTAGTATTGAAAGAAAACACTCATTTTACCTGGTCAAAAACAGCTCTGTTTTCAGCACGCCGTTTGAGTGCATGTGTCTTTAAATGATAATGAGCTTTGCTCACCCCGCCCCTTTGTTCTGTGCGTACACCGTTTGTAACACAATAACACAATAACCATAACGCGTTGTTCATTATAAACATGGGATTATGAATTATATTGAGAACGTCATACATAGAAAACATGCCGTAATGTACCCTGAGTGTAAACAGCCGCATTCATAGTGAAGAGTGCAGCAAGCGATTTGCAAAGATTAATATAAATATTAATATAAAGGTTAATAAAACGTTACACTCACTTCAGTTCTTCTGGAGGTGCAGCAGGAACACGAATAGTTGGTACCAATCCTTTTTTCAAGAGCAGCTTCTTAGCAAATAACCAGCTTTTTACTGACCTCGTTTGTAAAGCAGTGAAATGATTCGCGCAAACATGAAAGTATTTATGTTGATCGTGGGGAATATTCCCTTCGAAAACAAACTCAGCCACTGCGTCTTCAGCGGTTCGGATTTAGGAACATCAAAATGACTGCTGTGTTCCTTATTACACCCAAGAACAGAACACCACAATCGCTTAGACGCCATTCTTCTCATAGACAGTGCTCCAGCTATCAACAATGAACGCGCCGGTCAGCGCGGGCTATGATTGACAGCTCGCTCACGAGGGCGGGTCTGTGTTGAAACGCTGCTGTCAATCAACCATCGTGGGAGGGGCGTCGATTTTGTGACGTCACAAAATCGAACAGCTTGATTTGAGATGGGGGAAAACATATAAGAAGATTACTCTTTTTATCATTTTATGATGGTTGTGTACAGGCACTGCCAACACACATTTCAGTACAATCAACTTGTAAAAGTGCATCATGTACCATTATATGACCCCTTTAATATAAAGTTAACGAAAGTTATCATGAGGATTGTAATGTTTAAAGCAGACGTCTTAACAAATGTCAGTAGACCGGGAAGATTTTCATAAATACGCAAGATCGCTGTGAAAATACAGACCGGAAGTCAAAAGACAACGAGCGCAGCGCTGAAAAGTGGCGGGGCTACATAAGGTCTATAGCTCAGGCGACTTGAAATAGAGTTCATAAGCCATAAGGACCACATTTATGATGCATGAATTGTACATTTGAATTGTGCATTTTTGCTCCTTTTTGCAGAGTGACAGTTCCAGTCCCCATCCACTTTCATTGTATTGAATAGAGCAGCTCGGACATTCTGCTAAATTTCGCCTTTTATATTCCACTGAGAAAATAAACTCATATGTAAATGATGCAGAATTTTATTTTCAGGTGAACTATCACTACCCTTCTTCGCTTCCTTTATCCCTCTCTAACGTTCTTCCTCTCTTCTCTTGTTAATTTGCAATCAGTCCATATGTGTCTCGCCTGGATTTTTGTAACATGCTCCACTCCCCCTCATTTCACCCTCTCTCATTCTCTCCCTCTCTCAGGTGTTATATATATACATACACTGTTACTCCCTGAGGTAATATTTAGCAATAGCATGTTTAACACCACAACCCTCCAGTCACAGATCCTCACATCATGCTTAAAAAACAGAGACGGGTGACATGCTTCTGAATCTGCTATGTTTCTATCTCAGAAGAAAACGTGGCTTTTATTTAACAGTTATAGCTATTACAGGATCACACACACACACACAAAAATCTCAAGGCAGGGATAATTTCCATAGATATCTCTCACTACAAAGAAAGCTGGAAATCAAAGCGTTGCCATCATTTAAAGAAAGACAGACTTTTCGAATGACACTCTTCATTTTTTTTTATTTTTCGACTGGTGAAGTATTTGCATAGCTGAAGTTAGCAGTCTCTCTTGACAGGTTGGGGAGAACAAACAAAACCACTCTCTCTAGAGACTCTCTCCTCCACGTAAGGTGATGCAAGCTTACATATATTAACAGCGCGTTGTACAATTGTACTAACTATCACAATGAGCGTCTACCCAAAGTCCTCAGTTTCGTCTGTTTCTGCGCTGAGAGTTTTGGCAGCCTGGTGTCACCGTTGTCAGAGTTGCACGAAAGTAGCCATGTTTGATGTTCCTGATGTTTGTAGCTACTCGCTGGCTGTGTTTGGACATGTGCGACAGAGTCCTCTGCCCCTTCGGGTCAGCATGCGTGCGAGCGTGCGTGTTTCCCCATGTGGCGGGAGGATTGGAGTGTCAGAGTGGAAGTGCCTTTGAGGCCATAGCGCAGCAGATTAGCGTCTTTTCTTATCATTCAAATCGAGTCTCCGCTCCCTTTGAAAAACATATTGTACACATCTCCCCCACCCACCCCCCGTCGCCCCTGACTACAATCTGCGGCCATGATGGCTGCCTCCGAGGAGCTTCCCCGAGCTGGTTGTGGAAAGAGAGACAGGAAAACGAGAGAGAGAGAGAGAGAGAGAGAGAGAGAGAGAGAGAGAGAGAGAGAGAGAGAGAGAGAGAGAGAGAGAGAGAGAGAGAGAGGGATCGTCAAGGGACGGCGGAGGGAGGGGTCGTCCATCCCGAACCCTCTCCCACATCATCAGAGTGTGATTGCAGCTGGGTAATTGATATATGGCTGTGGCTGTCTCTTCTCCTCACCCTTGTTAAGGTCAACTTATCTACATTTCACCCCTTATTTCTCCACTCCCATTATATTCCCCCACAGATATTGACTGACTGGTGCGGCCTGTCCTCCTGAAAATATGAATCGAGGATGAAACAAGCGAGCGCTCGCGCGCACACGAGAGACAGCGACGTAGAGGAAGGGGGAGCTGCCTCTATTCCGGTGCCTAACCCTTGCCTGTTATCAAAGTAACTTCCAGCTTATTAGTAACAAAAGGCCTTTTTCTCCTGCTCTCATCCCTCCCCCTCCTCCTTCCTCCTTTGTGCGGGCCGTGTTCTCTAGCGCTTCCTGAATTAAACTGCTGGCTTCCTGTTCTTTTATATGCATGGCCACATCTGGGGGAGCTTGCTCGCAGCCCCGCTGCTTAATAACAATCACCTTCCCTTTCAGTCGCCCCTGATTGTTTCTAATTCACTCTGACAGATAGTGGCTGACAAGCCGCCCGCGCCTCCTCCCTCCGTGACCCCGGCTCACTCACCATACTTATACCGCCTGTCATTTTTAATATTTGATTTCGCTTTTAAAGTTATGTGTTTTAGTCCAGTGATGAAATCAGTGTTTAACCGAAACACAAAATGGATCTCTCTCCCACTTTCTCTGGGCTTCTTTTTTGGCTCTTTTCCTGCTCTTTCTTCCTTCGCTCTTTCTCTCTCTCTGTGGTTTTTCTGTTCATTGGAGACAAAGGGATGAAGGTTGTTTAAATGCCATGCGGGGTGGCACGATGGTGCGTTGTGCTATGGCATTGTGGAGATGTTTTTTTTTTTTTTTTGTTCCTGATGGAGTCCATCTGGACGTCTGGTCCGGAGGACTCTATAAAAGCTGGTGGATTGGATGGAGTCATGGCCACATTTTCCATTTATTAATGTGAAAGAAAGTGTGAAGCATAGCAAACATTTTATTCGACAATTACTCACCAGTGGCTTCAGGCTCATAGATTTGTGGAGGGTTCACTCAAGTCGTTCCCAGTTGATATCCATTAAAGGCACGTAGACGTGCATTATTTATATGTATTTATTTTTTTGACAGCATGGGGCCACTACTAGATTGTTGACAGAATGGATGGATGCATTGACAGCTAGATGGATTGCATTTTGCGAGAAATCCATTTAGTTATTCAATCAAAATACAACCCAACTTTGAAAATATATATATTTTTACTCAGTTCAGTGATGTTGTGTTAAGAGCCTTCCAACCGCAGTTCAAGTTCTGTATGTTCAACGCTCATGTTCTGTTTGACTTTGTTGATATGTGTAAATATGGAAGTATATAGATAACAATATTTATTTTCCTTATTATATATTATTAACAATATTATCGTTAATAATATATAATAATGAAAAAAAATGTTATATTGATTGTAATAATGTAATTAAATGTAATTATTATAATAATATAATTCAAAAAAGAAAAAAGATAGAATAATAAAAATAAACTTCTTTATTGTTATTTATTGTTGTTATTATTATTATTATTATTATTATTATCTTTTTGAATTATTTGAATGATCCTCTCAAATCATATTTTTTTTTTAATAATTAATAATCCTATTAATCACATTTATTATTATTAATAATAATAATTGAATGCTTATACATTAGCAAAAACAATATATATATATATATATTGGAGGACAGTTGAAGTTTACTAGTTTTTGTTTATAAGAATATGTTATGTCAGACTGATACTCTTACAATAATGATTTTGACTAGAAAAGGGCATTGAGGGCTAATATAATTATCAAAGCCACAGAGAAAGTGTGTAAGGAGGAAGATAGAAACCGCCGAGAAACATCTTCCTGCTTCTTGACAGCTATCTTTCTACCTAGCAATTTACCTTAAACTACAGTACTTAACAGTTTCAGAGCAATTTTAATCAAACACTTCCAGCCTCACATACTCGCATCATTATTTTTACAAAGCACCATGTATAGTTCTTTAATCAGTCAATCACGAAGTCTGTGCCATCATAATGCACCCCTCACGCTTCCTGTTGTTCAAACACTATCACAGTTGAAATCAATAGAATTGTATTTTTAACTCACTTCAATCAAAACACCCACACTGTTTGTGTACTCTGCTCTCTCCATCAATAGTCTTAAGACCAAAAACTAAACTATTGCGTTGATGTTCAACCTACCGAACACACAGGCGTCGCTTCATTCCGGGAAGCGACAGTGCCTTGGGCGCGCCCAAGTCCAGTTTTCCTTCTTTTCTTTTTTTTTTTGAATGACAGAAACATAACTAATTGGAGAACCACTGCATGTTTTCACTAAAGGCACAATTTAATTACATTTGAACCGAGAATGAGTATTTTGGGAATGTGATATATTCGTTCAAACAAATGGAGCGAGAGAAATGCAATATTTGTTTTGCTTTGATTAGCAGATTGGCAGGGACGTTTTGTTGTTGTTGTTGTTTTTTTTCTCCCAGAAATGAACCAAAAATCTTTCCTCAAGTCAAACTTTTGGGATCCTGTTTTACCTACAAGAGAAGACTTCAGGTTCAGCCACCTCAAGCCCATCCTAAAGTGATAATACCACTGTTTAAATCGTAATAATCCATGTCCGGAGGGTCTGTGACTGTTGCGTACATACATTAGCCAGCTTTTTGCCTTATCTGTCCTGTAGTGGCACTGCTGATAAATACTTTATTAATAACTTTCTAAATAATGTAATGTGTATTGTTGTCTCCGAGGTTGTATTAATAAACATGAAGGAATTTATTTGTCTTTAACAAAGAATGATTAATGCACATTAGCGTGTGGATTCCCAATTCTTGCAGTCTTCTCTTCCCAGCCCATTGAAAGAAAAAACAGAAGAAAAAACACACCCATCAGCATTAAATATTTATGGCATAATATTAATGGTTTTGTAAAGAAAATAACAAGTTATTAATCCTCTGATTAACAACTGATTAACCTTTTTATTAAACACGTGATCCGTGCTTCGTGGATTCAGGATGTGTCGCTCGAGTGTGCTGCGGAATAATTATTTTTGTGTCTTTTTTAATTGCAAAAATTGCACGGATGAATTGTTTTTCTGCCCTTTTTTTCTTTTCAAACATGCATAGATAGAGACGGATACGGCATCGTCGACACAATGTTTTGTCGACGTAAAGCGACCCCAGCGCATCCTACAAAAAAAAAAAAAAAACATGAACTAAATATAGCAGGACATGTCTGCGGACAATGAGGTTTAATTCTCGCATCCGTTTATTCCCGTGTTATTGCCATGTGTGGGAAAATAGGGAGAATGCACGCACTGCTAAAGGACAAGCGCCCCTCTTTCTCTCTATCTGTCTCTGCTCATCTCACTGCCATTGTGTGTATTTTTAGGTCTTGCCTGAGTCAGTTCAAGCACAATTATGCTTATGTTTCACACACGCCAAGTGTGACTTCATCTTACGGAGAGGAAATGGGTGAAAAAAAAGAAGGCCACCCGGGCAGTTTTGCAAATAAAATAAAACTGTATCATTTATAGCATTTCACATTGTCAAGATTTCCTGCTGCTTTCCAGCTTCCTGATACACAGACAGACAGAGAAAGTGCATGTAAAGTTATGAAGGACGGCCTTGAGGTCCCTCCTCCCCTGACCGTCAAATCTCCTTGGGAACGCAACAGCCTCCTCAGGTGATTAATACAAACGTGGGGCCTGGGCAGTTTTACAAACATCAAAAAAAAAAAAAAAAAAAAAAAAAAAATTCATAATGCGTTTTATTCCCTGACCCCTGCCATCTATTGTGTCGCTATTCTTTAGCTTGCAGAATCCATCAAAGGCCATAGTGTTGTGAAAACCAACAACAATAGCAGTCTTTGTGTGGAGATGTGTGTGCGGATAAGGGTGTTGGGACACTTGTTGTTTTTTATGCCTGGTCTTATGATGGATTAGTGCTTGTTCGGTAGGGTGTCTTTGTTAACTTTCTCTCACACTTTTTTAAAAATTGTTTCCTTTTATTTTTTTCCCAAATGGACTGATCTTACCTTCAGTGACTTTCTCCTCACCCTCTCGCTCAGTTTTATACTCTTGCTTTTTCTCTTTCTGTCCTGCTGTTGAGTGCTTTTTCCTCCCTCTTAACCTTTTTATGCAGAGTCCTTCATCTTTAATTTCTTTTATCATAGTCTTTCCTTCTCTCCAGCAATCTGCATCCTCTCTCTCTCTCTCTCTCTCTCTCTCTCTCTCTCTCTCTCTCTCTCTCTCTCTCTCTCTCTCTCTCTCTCTCTCTCTCACTCTCAATCTTCACACAAGCAAACTGGCCACCCTGGGAATCCTGGCAGTCAGTCACACGCCCCTCCAAAAACAATTATCTTTGAACTTGCTTTTAGTGCTGTTTGTCCTAATTACAGATCATTTTCCCTGTCACATTTCTACTTTTATTGCAGTTTTGCCCTGAATGTTGATCCTATTGAGGTTCAACCTTATTTTACTCGCTGGAACACCCCTAAGACCTGGATTCATCTAATATTCCCCTGTGCCTTTTGCTCTCTCTTTTCAAATTTGATTTTTTTCTCCTTCTTTTCTTCTATTTCTTTCTTTTTTTAAAGGTATCTTTTTTTTTTTGTAGCATTAACTTATTGAATTAGACTGAGATCCCAAAATACACAGTAAGGATGTATGGCCTGTTTTATTTCTGGTGTTAAAGTATTTGTGTGTGTGTGTGTGTGTGTGTGTGTGTGTGTGTGTGTGTGTGTTTGAGGTATGAGCAGCCGTAAGGCATGCTAACTTCAGTCCCACAGGGAAATCCTGCGTGTATTTTTAGTTCTCTGCTACAGAGGTGGACTTTGTTGTAATTAAAACCAAGTAAAGGTGGTTAATTTGTTCCTTTGCCTGGCTGATTCAAATATCAATCTACTCTGTTTTAAACATATCGCACATATGCTCATATGCACCCACATGCATGCTTAGCATTACACACTCACACAGACATGCACACGAGCTCGTAAGCCTCTTACAGATCCGATTCCGCATGCAGACACAACATGCGCTGGAGTTGCAAGGAGAGTCTTAGACATGGTGCAGGGCCTTTTTCAATTAGAGGCGTATCGCGCGTGGCTCGATAGCATTGTAATGCAGCGGGTCCGGGTCACTGGTAGGATGTGGGATTAGAACCAAGCAGTGGTTCTGGCAGAGCAGAAAAACGCAAAACATCACAGCATGAAGACACATCTCCTTCCTATCTGCTAGTCACACACTAGAGAAATAATAGAGATGTCTTAGTGAGCTTCACAGAGCGCCACCATCTCTCTCTCTCTCTCTCTCTCTCTCTCTCTCTCTCTTTTAGGGTCAGAGAATAAGTACTGTATAAATGTACAGGACCGAGAATTACAGATAATCACATCACCCAAAAAGTAAAATTCTGTCAACATTTCTTCACCTTCATGTTGTTCCAAACATGTGTGACTTTCTTTATATTCTGTGGAACATCAAATAAGATGTCAAAAAAAAAAAAAAAAAAAAAGGATTTATATATTTGTTCATACAATGGAAGTCAGTGGTAACCAAAACTTCATTGACTTCCAAACTTCATTGACATCATAAAACACCATGAATTAAAAGATTCTTAAAAAAAAAAAAAAAAAAAAAAATGGCTCCCACATTATTTTACAGTCGTAAATTGTCTATAGTTATTGTCTTCTTACTTTATGTTTTCATAAGATAAAATAATATGATACAAGAGAAAGCCTAGTTGTATTATAAAACCTTCCTATGGGTTTTCCATCAAGTCATTCCCCAGGGTCTTTTATGGCAGTGGTTCTTGACTGATTTTGCTTTAGACCTTTTGAACATTAAGTGGATGTCGAGTACTTTAGATATCAAGTGGTGGCCTAACACATTACTAAAACTGTTTATCATACAGAATTGAATTTCAATTAGTCAATGCTCTAAGCAGCCAAATAATTATCTGCACAAAACTTATTTGATCCTTTTTTAAATCCCTTAGTGTTGTTTTGTTCATAGTTTTTGAGGATGAGGACATGCCCAGCAACTTGTTCATGTTGAAATGAGCCTTATTTGTTAGCTTCTACCCAATGACAGATGCATTTCCACCAAGATACTGTAGAGTTTGATTGGATGCGTGACCTTTGGAAATAACAAAAAAATATGGGAAGCACTTTTCTCCTCCCTTTCAAAGGTCGGTAAGCCTATTTATTAAAATTATTTGAGGTAAATATCCGCAGTTATATGATTAGTTGCACTTTATTATTTATATATTTAGCATCATCCCCCCCCCCCCCCCCCCAACCCGGCTGTCTATGTCCTTATCAAAACATATCTGCCACCCCACCCGTTTTGGTCATGCCCCTCCAGCTGAGAAGCACTGCTGTACACCATTCTCTCCTCTGATAATCTCAGACCTGTATGTCAGATCACCTTTGTAATCCAGCCATCATGGAAACTCAAAAGGGAAGAGAGGGAGAATACCTAGTACTTAGCCAGTCTCTTATCTTCATTTACCCCCCCCCCCCCCCCCCTCTCTCTCTCTCTCTCTCTCTCTCTTTCTCTTTCTCTCTCTTTCTCTTTCTCTCTCTCTCACACTCACACACACTCTCTTTTTTTTTAATCTTTGCTGTTTTTCATAGAGTATTGCTGCTTCTCAAAAGACAGAAAACAGACAATTTGGAGCACAGAGAACGTTGATAGTGCTGTGAAGTGCCCCCTCGAGGAGGTGCATGCACACACGCGCATTGGAGAGTTGTTCATTTATTCCTTGCTCAGATGAGAGCAGTAATTCGTGCCTTCAGTGTTTTGTGGCTCAAACACACAATGCTCTCACATATATACAGTCACACACACACACACACACACAAGCATATTCGTCCTGTTTTCACAGTCTTTCACATACATATAAATACACTGAAACATAATTGATTTAGAGCTTGTTTAAAGAGAACACTTTTGCTTTTTTAGGCCTACAACAAAAAGATATTTAAGTCCTCATCCCTCAGCTTTTCAACTCGACACTAATGTAGACTGAAATACACACTGTCAGAAGTGCGTGTGATGCTTTAGGTGCGTATATTGTTTCTTTTTTTTCAAACGCTAGAATATACAGTGACAGACCTTGATAGGTGTTTTGTTGGTAAATCGCTCTCCTTGGTTTAATGAGCTTGTTTTCTATTCCGACCCAATTGTCAGTTCGCCTCTACGTTTTCTCTGTCATTCTCTGCCTCTAATGCATTGACAAAGAAAGGCTTTTTTTTTCCTCCTCAAATCAACCGTTTCCTGAATCAAAGCCTGAGAACTTCAGCTGTATGCCACAGCAGCCCTCTTCTGCCACACTTCCTCTGTCTTCCTGCCTGTAGCTTGGCGGCTTCCTCCTCAGCAGGGGGAAAGGTAAATCATGTGAGGAGAAGGACTGGGGAAGGGTAGCTGACTGTGACACGTACCTGTCAGCAGGTACTCAAAATAATTGGTAAATGACTGTAGCGGGATGGAGAGGGCTCTCTCTTCCCCTCCTCCATTTGATAAATATTTGAAGTTGCCAGGCGGTCGTAGAGCGCAGCGCAGAGAGTGGGAATATCACAGACGTAACGGAGATGGGCGTATTGAAATGTGCTGGGATAGAAAGAGGGATAAACTACAAGTATAGAGTAATATGTTTTGGAAGTTAAAAGCTAATCTGCTGGGACTCGATTTTGTAACCCAGTGAAGCAGACCTGCATTTATACCTGCATTAACTCAATTACATAGAGTGTAGGCTTATATTAGATCGGCTATACGCACACACTCGCACGGGCTTCAGTTGGCAGCCCTATGCCACTCACAAACATTAAATGTGAAAAATGCATAATTCTTTATAATTTTGAAACAATGCCATGGAAAGTTCAGTCCGATAATTACTTGGTGGACAAATGTGCTTTAACATTGGGAAATCTTCGCTCCCTGCCAATTTTAGGAGCGCCATTGGGCTCTGTTTGTCTGATAATGAACAGTATTCATTTTCATCATGTTCCTTCACCTCTCCTCAACTCTCTTTACACCATAGTCAATTAAAGCCCTCAGGGCCCTTCTGTGCATAAAGGGATATATAACTCTTTTGACATTTGGCTGCGGACATATTAGGCACACCCAGAGCACATTTAGAGCGAATTGCCTTTATAGCGCATTTAAAAGGCACTATTCCAGCCACAGCCAAAGAGGACGACTGATGATTGGTCTGAGAGCCTACCTTCATTTTACGAGATGAGGTGAGGGCATTGCACTGGCATGTCGGACAGAAGAATAAATGGGGATTCAGATCAGGTAAATGTTTTTTGTAGCTTCATTGGTTCAATATTTTGGCATCCCTCCAATCTGAAGCCAAGGCTTTTCGGGTTATGGCAGGCACAACGTTTTCGAAGATGGTTTTTCAAAGACAGCTGGGTAATGGCAGCTTTGAGACAACCAACATGAATACCAATCCTGGCCAAAGGACTTTGGATAGCAAAGGATCCCTTCGGTGTAGAGGAAGCTTGCTAGGCTAAAACTAAGGAGTGGGTATATGAGGCCATGGAGGCACGTCCGTAGCCTTTTCCGCTCTGCCGATGGTGACTAGGGGACTTAGATAGGACGTTTGGGTAATGAGGCGTGAGGAGCACGTCCTATCCTCACACGCCTAGCGAGTGCTCCTCCAGGGCTGTCTGGAGCAGACTTGCAGGGTCATGCATGGCGCTCGTTGGCATAAAACAGCTAGAGGTGTGAAACTCATCCCCTGGGCCCTTAGCCTCTCTGCCCTATAATGCTGAGTCAACTGAGCGACAGAGCAGCCTGCTCTGATCCATGGCTTTGGGTCTGAATCATTGTTCTAGCTTTGGAAAGTTTCCTGTGAACAGACGTTAACTGTTAAGGAGTAGCCATGCGGTGCTGTTGAGTCAATTGGCTTGAGTTACAACATGTTAAGGTGTTTTAATACCCTCTTTGACTATTAATAATACAACCGTCATTTTATGTGGTAGATATAGACCTGTGGTTGTAAAGTAAACTCACTTGTTTTACTGTGTCGAAGCTCAGAAATCATCCCCATCCGCCCATATTCAGAATTCTGGTGTCATCAGAAATAGCCCAGTCCTTCAATATTCGCCTCTGCCATCTTCTGTAACAAATAAATGTCCTGATACAGCAGCTCTCCTCGGGACATTTCCATTGACATACGAGAATCAGGGAGAAATTTTGCATCGCTTGCATTCCAAATGAGCCACAGTAAGTGTTTTATGTGGACATTATTATCCCGATATGGCTCTCAATGCATGTAAAAAGGAATGACCCCACCATCCTGATTTATTCATTCCTGTCTAGGATATATGCATAGGCTCAGAAAATCCTCGATTCTGTTCAGAATGAAAGCGGATATATAATTCATGAAAGCTAATGCATTGTTTCTGTTGCTTCATCTCGTGGCTCTTTTTTCCCCCTCTCTGCCAGCCTATTCTCTGGCAAAAGGTTGGCAATAATATCAGTATTGAAATGAGAAGTTTGAAAGACGCACCGCTTCCTTTTTATGTGTGTGTAAACTGATTTGAATCACACATTGGGGGCTTACTGAGCGGAGCTTTAAATGTTAAATGGGGGTTGAAGTCTGCCTGAACTAATTTGTAGAGCTTTGCACCATGTTGACATTTAAATGTGATAAGAATAGAAAACTGTATGCCGACCTATTTTGAAGATGCTTTCGGAATACATTCACATCAGCCGCGGTCTATAATTAATAAAAAAAAAAGACAGGATATACCCCCTCCTCCAACCTTTTTTTTTGCTCCAGATTTGATTATAATACAACCCTTACAAGGCACAGAACGACAGAAAAAATAAAGAGGGACTAAAATATGAGCATGGAGGGAATTAAGAGGGAAGTGGATAGCACACACCTGGGTTTGGAGGAGGGGTAGAGATTGCATCGGCTGGCTGCTGTGCTATCACATTACCACGATCCAGCCCCTGTGTTTGTGAGAGTGAGCGGGGAGGAGAGGGACCTCGCCAAATCAGCATGCAAATAACGCCACATTGTTAACTTAATCAGATGCAGGAGAGAAAATATGGAGAGAGGAAGGGAGGGAGGGAGAGAGGGAAGGAAAGATTGAGGGGAGGGGGCTGCACAAACAAGAGTCAGGGTCTTCTGAAATGGCGGAGAGTGAAAGATTAAACCTTTCTACCGATGGGGATGATGTTTGCAGGGTGCTGGTGTCAGGTCCCGCAGGGGTTAAGGGTGCGCATTTATGTGTCTGTTTCTGTTTGGGTGTGTATGTGTGTGTGTGTGTGTTAAGCAGAAGGCAGATATGACTGAGGTATTTTGTCGGAGATATATTAAGTGTTTAAGACAGGAAGAGCTCAGTGATTGGCTTGCATCATATCCAATCGAGTGACAGAGACCCGTTGGTCTGTCTGTTTTAGGCAACCCAGTGTAACAGGTGTCACATAGTTACTAGGGCTATTTATCAATAGGTTTTATTATTATTAATTTTTTTTTTTTCAGTTTAATTAAATTCTGATTCAAAAGCGCTCAATTTGAATTGATTTGATTCAATTTGATTCATTTGGGTATAGTTCAGCTGCAATGTCAATTTTGCTTACAAATGGAAAAATAAAATAAAAAATGGTCACAGCCATTGCTGTAAATTATGCAGGAAAACTCAATACTTTTATGAAAATATAGATTTAAAAAAATAAAAACAGGACCCACACTGTGCAGTTTTTATTTATTTTTTTATTTTTTATTTAACATATTATAATCAACACAGCCTAAAAAGTAAACTTTACATTTGTTTATTTTTTGCTGTTAAAAATCTTTATGCAATTTCTAACTCCTGTACACTTAATGTATAAACTCCCATCAAAGAAAAAGTTTACAAAATATTGCTGGGTTTCCCCACAGCCTCTTTTTATTATTGAAGGATAAATTTCATTAATATGTTTTGTTTCTCATACTGTCAGAACATTTATGTCCATTTTAATGTAAACAAGCCTTTTAAACACACTATAAAAACCTCCCATCTCTTCACCCAGCTGCTGTCTACCTTCTGACAGCCAAATTGCGCATAGAGGTCACGACCTCCCCGGCAATATTCATACGGAGATCAGCGCACGAGGCGTGCTGGCGAGCAATGGTAACACATACAACATGTTAACATGGCAGCTCGAACCAAACCATAACAGATGAAGGGAGGAATATGTGTAATCCCTCCCCACGCGTTAGAACGAAAGAGCCACGTGCCCACCTTGCATCTCATGGGACCGGGAGATACCGGGAGGTCGTTTTTCACTAAAACAGCCTTGGCTTTATGAACTTATCTTCCCTTTCTCTCCGTTTGCTTACTGTGGGTCACCGTGGCAGCCCCCCCCTCAAGGTCACAGAGGGCAGGTAGGAGGATGAGAATGTGTCGAGCAGGCCAGGGGAAGAAGTACGAGGGACTGAGTGAGGAGACGTGTGGAATCCGGTGTGCTGGCCAACCCAGACCTCTCTGAAACTGTGCCTCTGTTTGTTCCCTATCAGTTAAACTCTGATGCTCACATACCACAGGTGGAGGGCCTAACAGTGGCAGGCTATGATTTTCAGGTCAAATGGGCTTGGCTTTGACCCTGATGTCATTTGACCCTATGCACTTGGACCACACTGTAAAACCGAATAAGTTGGCAAAACTCCTCCCCCCAAAAAAATGAGGTAATCAGTTACGTCAAAATTTTTAAGTTAAGAAATTCAAAGTTTAAGTAAGCAGAACTGGCAGATTTTTATTTAGTACAGATTTTAATTGATGTTAATTTGAAATATTTGAGTAAGCTAATTCATACATTTCAATTAAAATTACCATGTAATCGGAACTTTTAGTAGTGGAAACTCGGCTAGCTTTAACTAGCCAATTCAGTAAATGCTAACTTTCTACTTGGTAAACACAATGTTTTAATATCATTAGCATAGCATATCAATTGCTGAAAGAGTAGAGCAATGTAGAACACTTTACCTGTTCTCAAACCAATCTCATTCTCCACTCGTCACCATGATGGTAACCCTCCAAAACAAAAACAAAAAACATAAGAGAAACTCTAAAGAAAAAGAATGTTCTAAATACTCATAATAGTTAATTTGATTAAACCAATTTGTTTAATTTAAGTCAAACCAATTCATTATTTTGAGCATTAGGGTTTACAGTATGTGTTACCTTGTTCTCAGGCTTTGGTTAGTGCTACTATAGTGGATTGTTTAAATGTAGGAAACGTGATGGTTTTGCCTCTTTTTTTTTTTTATAAATGTTCTAGAACACCAGTTCTCAAACTGCCTCATCACAACCAAACAAAAATCTATTACAAATTTAATACATATTTGATTTTTAAATTTTTTTAAAGTGTTTACAACGTTTTGTTAAATAATATTTTGAAACATCGGAGCAATCGCAGTGCGGACAGCGCTCCGGCATATAGCGCAACAGTGCTTCAGGCACCCCGAGTTTGAGTCCCGACTCATGGTCTTTTCTGGT